>NW_028128380.1:0-14823 GCF_965231255.1 Vanellus vanellus
CTTTCAAATGCCCCAGACAATTTGGCCCTCCCTCTCTGCTTTCCTGCCGCACGCTATCCTCAAAGCACCTTTTTTTCACTTTCGGCGCTGTTTGGAGCAAAAAAGACAAACGTCCAGCTTTTGCTGCACAGCAAAGGTGCCAGCGGGGAAAAGTGATGCTGCTTCTCACTGCCCTCCTGGAACCCCTTCAAATGCCCCAGACAATTTGGCCCTCTCTGCTTTCCTGAAAAGTCTATCCTCAAAAGCACCTTTTTTCACTTTCGGCGCTGTTTGGGGCAAAAAAGACAAACGTCCAGCTTTTGCTGCCACAGCAAAGGTGCCAGCGGGGAAAAGTGATGCTGCTTCTCACTGCCTCCTGGAACCCCTTCAAATGCCCCAGACAATTTGGCCCTCTCTGCTTTCCTGAAAAGTCTATCCTCAAAAGCACCTTTTTTCACTTTCGGCGCTGTTTGGAGCAAAAAAGACAAACGTCCAGCTTTTCTGCCACAGCAAAAGGTGCCAGCGGGGAAAAGTGATGCTGCTTCTCACTGCCTCCTGGAACCCCTTCAAATGCCCCAGACAATTTGGCCCTCTCTGCTTTCCTGAAAATTCTATCCTCAAAAGCACCTTTTTTCACTTTCGGCGCTGTTTGGAGCAAAAAAGACAAACGTCCAGCTTTTGCTGCCACAGCAAAGGTGCCAGCGGGGAAAGTGATGCTGCTTCTCACTGCCTCCTGGAACCCCTTCAAGTGCCCCAGACAATTTGGCCCTCTCTGCTTTCCTGAAAAGTCTATCCTCAAAAGCACCTTTTTTCACTTTCGGCGCTGTTTGGGGCAAAAAGACAAACGTCCAGCTTTTGCTGCCACAGCAAAGGTGCCGGCAGGGGAAAGTGATGCTGCTTCTCACTGCCTCCTGGAACCCTTCAAATGCCCCAGACAATTTGGCCCTCTCTGCTTTCCTGAAAAGTCTATCCTCAAAAGCACCTTTTTTCACTTTCGGCGCTGTTTGGAGCAAAAAAGACAAACGTCCAGCTTTTGCTGCCACAGCAAAGGTGCCAGCGGGGAAAAGTGATGCTGCTTCTCACTGCCTCCTGGAACCCCTTCAAATGCCCCAGACAATTTGGCCCTCTCTGCTTTCCTGCGCACGCTATCCTCAAAAGCACCTTTTTTCACTTTCGGCGCTGTTTGGAGCAAAAAAGACAAACGTCCAGCTTTTGCTGCCACAGCAAAGGTGCCAGCGGGGAAAAGTGATGTTGCTTCTCACTGCCTCCTGGAACCCCTTCAAATGCCCCAGACAATTTGGCCCTCTCTGCTTTCCGAAAAGTCTATCCTCAAAAGCACCTTTTTTCACTTTCGGCGCAGTTTGGGCAAAAAAGACAAACGTCCAGCTTTTGCTGCCACAGCAAAGGTGCCAGCGGGGAAAAGTGATGCTGCTTCTCACTGCCTCCTGGAACCCCTTCAAATGCCCCAGACAATTTGGCCCTCTCTGCTTTCCTGCGCACTCTATCCTCAAAAGCACCTTTTTTCACTTTCGGCGCTGTTTGGAGCAAAAAAGACAAACGTCCAGCTTTTGCTGCCACAGCAAAGGTGCCAGCGGGGAAAAGTGATGCTGCTTCTCACTGCCTCCTGGAACCCCTTCAAATGCCCCAGACAATTTGGCCTCTCTGCTTTCCTGCGCACTCTATCCTCAAAAGCACCTTTTTTCACTTTCGGCGCTGTTTGGAGCAAAAAAGACAAACGTCCAGCTTTTGCTGCCACAGCAAAGGTGCCAGCGGGAAAAGTGATGCTGCTTCTCACTGCCTCCTGGAACCCCTTCAAATGCCCCAGACAATTTGGCCCTCTCTGCTTTCCTGAAAAGTCTATCCTCAAAAGCACCTTTTTTCACTTTCGGCGCTGTTTGGAGCAAAAAAGACAAACGTCCAGCTTTTGCTGCCACAGCAAAGGTGCCAGCGGGGAAAAGTGATGCTGCTTCTCACTGCCTCCTGGAACCCCTTCAAATGCCCCAGACAATTTGGCCCTCTCTGCTTTCCTGCGCACTCTATCCTCAAAAGCACCTTTTTTCACTTTCGGCGCTGTTTGGAGCAAAAAAGACAAACGTCCAGCTTTTGCTGCCACAGCAAAGGTGCCAGCGGGGAAAAGTGATGCTGCTTCTCACTGCCTCCTGGAAACCCCTTCAAATGCCCCAGACAATTTGGCCCTCTCTGCTTTCCTGCGCACTCTATCCTCAAAAGCACCTTTTTTCACTTTCGGCGCTGTTTGGAGCAAAAAAGACAAACGTCCAGCTTTTGCTGCCACAGCAAAGGTGCCAGCGGGGAAAAGTGATGCTGCTTCTCACTGCCTCCTGGAACCCCTTCAAATGCCCCAGACAATTTGGCCCTCTCTGCTTTCCTGCGCACTCTATCCTCAAAAGCACCTTTTTTCACTTTCGGCGCTGTTTGGAGCAAAAAAGACAAACGTCCAGCTTTTGCTGCCACAGCAAAGGTGCCAGCGGGAAAAGTGATGCTGCTTCTCACTGCCTCCTGGAACCCCTTCAAATGCCCCAGACAATTTGGCCCTCTCTGCTTTCCTGAAAAGTCTATCCTCAAAAGCACCTTTTTTCACTTTCGGCGCTGTTTGGAGCAAAAAAGACAAACGTCCAGCTTTTGCTGCCACAGCAAAGGTGCCAGCGGGGAAAAGTGATGCTGCTTCTCACTGCCTCCTGGAACCCCTTCAAATGCCCCAGACAATTTGGCCCTCTCTGCTTTCCTGCGCACGCTATCCTCAAAAGCACCTTTTTTCACTTTCGGCGCTGTTTGGAGCAAAAAAGACAAACGTCCAGCTTTTGCTGCCACAGCAAAGGTGCCAGCGGGGAAAAGTGATGCTGGTCCTCACTGCCTCCTGGAACCCCTTCAAATGCCCCAGACAATTTGGCCCTCTCTGCTTTCCTGAAAAGTCTATCCTCAAAAGCACCTTTTTTCACTTTCGGCGCTGTTTGGGGCAAAAAAGACAAACGTCCAGCTTTTGCTGCCACAGCAAAGGTGCCAGCGGGGAAAAGTGATGCTGCTTCTCACTGCCTCCTGGAACCCCTTCAAATGCCCCAGACAATTTGGCCCTCTCTGCTTTCCTGAAAAGTCTATCCTCAAAAGCACCTTTTTTCACTTTCGGCGCTGTTTGGAGCAAAAAAGACAAACGTCCAGCTTTTGCTGCCACAGCAAAGGTGCCAGCGGGGAAAAGTGATGCTGCTTCTCACTGCCTCCTGGAACCCCTTCAAATGCCCCAGACAATTTGGCCCTCTCTGCTTTCCTGAAAAGTCTATCCTCAAAAGCACCTTTTTTCACTTTCGGCGCTGTTTGGAGCAAAAAAGACAAACGTCCAGCTTTTGCTGCCACAGCAAAGGTGCCAGCGGGGAAAAGTGATGCTGCTTCTCACTGCCTCCTGGAACCCCTTCAAATGCCCCAGACAATTTGGCCCTCTCTGCTTTCCTGCGCACTCTATCCTCAAAAGCACCTTTTTTCACTTTCGGCGCTGTTTTGGAGCAAAAAAGACAAACGTCCAGCTTTTGCTGCCACAGCAAAGGTGCCAGCGGGGAAAAGTGATGCTGCTTCTCACTGCCTCCTGGAACCCCTTCAAATGCCCCAGACAATTTGGCCCTCTCTGCTTTCCTGCGCACGCTATCCTCAAAAGCACCTTTTTTCACTTTCGGCGCTGTTTGGAGCAAAAAAGACAAACGTCCAGCTTTTGCTGCCACAGCAAAGGTGCCAGCGGGGAAAAGTGATGTTGCTTCTCACTGCCTCCTGGAACCCCTTCAAATGCCCCAGACAATTTGGCCCTCTCTGCTTTCCTGAAAAGTCTATCCTCAAAAGCACCTTTTTTCACTTTCGGCGCTGTTTGGAGCAAAAAAGACAAACGTCCAGCTTTTGCTGCCACAGCAAAGGTGCCAGCGGGGAAAAGTGATGCTGCTTCTCACTGCCTCCTGGAACCCCTTCAAATGCCCCAGACAATTTGGCCCTCTCTGCTTTCCTGAAAAGTCTATCCTCAAAAGCACCTTTTTTCACTTTCGGCGCTGTTTGGAGCAAAAAAGACAAACGTCCAGCTTTTGCTGCCACAGCAAAGGTGCCAGCGGGGAAAAGTGATGCTGCTTCTCACTGCCTCCTGGAACCCCTTCAAATGCCCCAGACAATTTGGCCCTCTCTGCTTTCCTGCGCACGCTATCCTCAAAAGCACCTTTTTTCACTTTCGGCGCTGTTTGGAGCAAAAAAGACAAACGTCCAGCTTTTGCTGCCACAGCAAAGGTGCCAGCGGGGAAAAGTGATGTTGCTTCTCACTGCCTCCTGGAACCCCTTCAAATGCCCCAGACAATTTGGCCCTCTCTGCTTTCCTGAAAAGTCTATCCTCAAAAGCACCTTTTTTCACTTTCGGCGCTGTTTGGGGCAAAAAAGACAAACGTCCAGCTTTTGCTGCCACAGCAAAGGTGCCAGCGGGGAAAAGTGATGCTGCTTCTCACTGCCTCCTGGAACCCCTTCAAATGCCCCAGACAATTTGGCCCTCTCTGCTTTCCTGCGCACTCTATCCTCAAAAGCACCTTTTTTCACTTTCGGCGCTGTTTGGAGCAAAAAAGACAAACGTCCAGCTTTTGCTGCCACAGCAAAGGTGCCAGCGGGGAAAAGTGATGCTGCTTCTCACTGCCTCCTGGAACCCCTTCAAATGCCCCAGACAATTTGGCCCTCTCTGCTTTCCTGCGCACGCTATCCTCAAAAGCACCTTTTTTCACTTTCGGCGCTGTTTGGAGCAAAAAGACAAACGTCCAGCTTTTGCTGCCACAGCAAAGGTGCCAGCGGGGAAAAGTGATGCTGCTTCTCACTGCCTCCTGGAACCCCTTCAAGTGCCCAGACAATTTGGCCCTCTCTGCTTTCCTGCGCACGCTATCCTCAAAAGCACCTTTTTTCACTTTCGGCGCTGTTTGGAGCAAAAAAGACAAACGTCCAGCTTTTGCTGCCACAGCAAAGGTGCCAGCGGGGAAAAGTGATGCTGCTTCTCACTGCCTCCTGGAACCCCTTCAAATGCCCCAGACAATTTGGCCCTCTCTGCTTTCCTGCGCACTCTATCCTCAAAAGCACCTTTTTTCACTTTCGGCGCTGTTTGGAGCAAAAAAGACAAACGTCCAGCTTTTGCTGCCACAGCAAAGGTGCCAGCGGGGAAAAGTGATGCTGCTTCTCACTGCCTCCTGGAACCCCTTCAAATGCCCCAGACAATTTGGCCCTCTCTGCTTTCCTGAAAAGTCTATCCTCAAAAGCACCTTTTTTCACTTTCGGCGCTGTTTGGAGCAAAAAAGACAAACGTCCAGCTTTTGCTGCCACAGCAAAGGTGCCAGCGGGGAAAAGTGATGCTGCTTCTCACTGCCTCCTGGAACCCCTTCAAATGCCCCAGACAATTTGGCCCTCTCTGCTTTCCTGCGCACGCTATCCTCAAAGCACCTTTTTTCACTTTCGGCGCTGTTTGGAGCAAAAAAGACAAACGTCCAGCTTTTGCTGCCACAGCAAAGGTGCCAGCGGGGAAAAGTGATGCTGCTTCTCACTGCCTCCTGGAACCCCTTCAAATGCCCCAGACAATTTGGCCCTCTCTGCTTTCCTGAAAAGTCTATCCTCAAAAGCACCTTTTTTCACTTTCGGCGCTGTTTGGGGCAAAAAAGACAAACGTCCAGCTTTTGCTGCCACAGCAAAGGTGCCAGCGGGGAAAAGTGATGCTGCTTCTCACTGCCTCCTGGAACCCCTTCAAATGCCCCAGACAATTTGGCCCTCTCTGCTTTCCTGAAAAGTCTATCCTCAAAAGCACCTTTTTTCACTTTCGGCGCTGTTTGGAGCAAAAAAGACAAACGTCCAGCTTTTCTGCCACAGCAAAGGTGCCAGCGGGGAAAAGTGATGCTGCTTCTCACTGCCTCCTGGAACCCCTTCAAATGCCCCAGACAATTTGGCCCTCTCTGCTTTCCTGAAAATTCTATCCTCAAAAGCACCTTTTTTCACTTTCGGCGCTGTTTGGAGCAAAAACGACAAACGTCCAGCTTTTGCTGCCACAGCAAAGGTGCCAGCGGGGAAAAGTGATGCTGCTTCTCACTGCCTCCTGGAACCCCTTCAAGTGCCCCAGACAATTTGGCCCTCTCTGCTTTCCTGAAAAGTCTATCCTCAAAAGCACCTTTTTTCACTTTCGGCGCTGTTTGGGGCAAAAAAGACAAACGTCCAGCTTTTGCTGCCACAGCAAAGGTGCCGGCGGGGAAAAGTGATGCTGCTTCTCACTGCCTCCTGGAACCCCTTCAAATGCCCCAGACAATTTGGCCCTCTCTGCTTTCCTGAAAAGTCTATCCTCAAAAGCACCTTTTTTCACTTTCGGCGCTGTTTGGAGCAAAAAAGACAAACGTCCAGCTTTTGCTGCCACAGCAAAGGTGCCAGCGGGGAAAAGTGATGCTGCTTCTCACTGCCTCCTGGAACCCCTTCAAATGCCCCAGACAATTTGGCCCTCTCTGCTTTCCTGCGCACGCTATCCTCAAAAGCACCTTTTTTCACTTTCGGCGCTGTTTGGAGCAAAAAAGACAAACGTCCAGCTTTTGCTGCCACAGCAAAGGTGCCAGCGGGGAAAAGTGATGTTGCTTCTCACTGCCTCCTGGAACCCCTTCAAATGCCCCAGACAATTTGGCCCTCTCTGCTTTCCTGAAAAGTCTATCCTCAAAAGCACCTTTTTTCACTTTCGGCGCAGTTTGGGGCAAAAAAGACAAACGTCCAGCTTTTGCTGCCACAGCAAAGGTGCCAGCGGGGAAAAGTGATGCTGCTTCTCACTGCCTCCTGGAACCCCTTCAAATGCCCCAGACAATTTGGCCCTCTCTGCTTTCCTGCGCACTCTATCCTCAAAAGCACCTTTTTTCACTTTCGGCGCTGTTTGGAGCAAAAAAGACAAACGTCCAGCTTTTGCTGCCACAGCAAAGGTGCCAGCGGGGAAAAGTGATGCTGCTTCTCACTGCCTCCTGGAACCCCTTCAAATGCCCCAGACAATTTGGCCCTCTCTGCTTTCCTGCGCACTCTATCCTCAAAAGCACCTTTTTTCACTTTCGGCGCTGTTTGGAGCAAAAAAGACAAACGTCCAGCTTTTGCTGCCACAGCAAAGGTGCCAGCGGGGAAAAGTGATGCTGCTTCTCACTGCCTCCTGGAACCCCTTCAAATGCCCCAGACAATTTGGCCCTCTCTGCTTTCCTGAAAAGTCTATCCTCAAAAGCACCTTTTTTCACTTTCGGCGCTGTTTGGAGCAAAAAAGACAAACGTCCAGCTTTTGCTGCCACAGCAAAGGTGCCAGCGGGGAAAAGTGATGCTGCTTCTCACTGCCTCCTGGAACCCCTTCAAGTGCCCCAGACAATTTGGCCCTCTCTGCTTTCCTGCGCACGCTATCCTCAAAAGCACCTTTTATCACTTTCGGCGCTGTTTGGAGCAAAAAAGACAAACGTCCAGCTTTTGCTGCCACAGCAAAGGTGCCAGCGGGGAAAAGTGATGCTGCTTCTCACTGCCTCCTGGAACCCCTTCAAATGCCCCAGACAATTTGGCCCTCTCTGCTTTCCTGAAAAGTCTATCCTCAAAAGCACCTTTTTTCACTTTCGGCGCTGTTTGGAGCAAAAAAGACAAACGTCCAGCTTTTGCTGCCACAGCAAAGGTGCCAGCGGGGAAAAGTGATGCTGCTTCTCACTGCCTCCTGGAACCCCTTCAAATGCCCCAGACAATTTGGCCCTCTCTGCTTTCCTGAAAAGTCTATCCTCAAAAGCACCTTTTTTCACTTTCGGCGCTGTTTGGAGCAAAAAAGACAAACGTCCAGCTTTTGCTGCCACAGCAAAGGTGCCAGCGGGGAAAAGTGATGCTGCTTCTCACTGCCTCCTGGAACCCCTTCAAATGCCCCAGACAATTTGGCCCTCTCTGCTTTCCTGAAAAGTCTATCCTCAAAAGCACCTTTTTTCACTATTGGCGCTGTTTGGGGCAAAAAAGACAAACGTCCAGCTTTTGCTGCCACAGCAAAGGTGCCAGCGGGGAAAAGTGATGCTGCTTCTCACTGCCTCCTGGAACCCCTTCAAATGCCCCAGACAATTTGGCCCTCTCTGCTTTCCTGAAAAGTCTATCCTCAAAAGCACCTTTTTTCACTTTCGGCGCTGTTTGGAGCAAAAAAGACAAACGTCCAGCTTTTGCTGCCACAGCAAAGGTGCCAGCGGGGAAAAGTGATGCTGCTTCTCACTGCCTCCTGGAACCCCTTCAAATGCCCCAGACAATTTGGCCCTCTCTGCTTTCCTGCGCACTCTATCCTCAAAAGCACCTTTTTTCACTTTCGGCGCTGTTTGGAGCAAAAAAGACAAACGTCCAGCTTTTGCTGCCACAGCAAAGGTGCCAGCGGGGAAAAGTGATGCTGCTTCTCACTGCCTCCTGGAACCCCTTCAAATGCCCCAGACAATTTGGCCCTCTCTGCTTTCCTGCGCACTCTATCCTCAAAAGCACCTTTTTTCACTTTCGGCGCTGTTTGGAGCAAAAAAGACAAACGTCCAGCTTTTGCTGCCACAGCAAAGGTGCCAGCGGGGAAAAGTGATGCTGCTTCTCACTGCCTCCTGGAACCCCTTCAAATGCCCCAGACAATTTGGCCCTCTCTGCTTTCCTGAAAAGTCTATCCTCAAAAGCAACTTTTTTCACTTTCGGCGATGTTTGGAGCAAAAAAGACAAACGTCCAGCTTTTCTGCCACAGCAAAGGTGCCGGCGGGGAAAAGTGATGCTGCTTCTCACTGCCTCCTGGAACCCCTTCAAATGCCCCAGACAATTTGGCCCTCTCTGCTTTCCTGAAAATTCTATCCTCAAAAGCACCTTTTTTCACTTTCGGCGCTGTTTGGAGCAAAAAAGACAAACGTCCAGCTTTTGCTGCCACAGCAAAGGTGCCAGCGGGGAAAAGTGATGCTGCTTCTCACTGCCTCCTGGAACCCCTTCAAGTGCCCCAGACAATTTGGCCCTCTCTGCTTTCCTGAAAAGTCTATCCTCAAAAGCACCTTTTTTCACTTTCGGCGCTGTTTGGGGCAAAAAAGACAAACGTCCAGCTTTTGCTGCCACAGCAAAGGTGCCGGCGGGGGAAAAGTGATGCTGCTTCTCACTGCCTCCTGGAACCCCTTCAAATGCCCCAGACAATTTGGCCCTCTCTGCTTTCCTGAAAAGTCTATCCTCAAAAGCACCTTTTTTCACTTTCGGCGCTGTTTGGAGCAAAAAA
Source organism: Vanellus vanellus (assembly GCF_965231255.1). NCBI lineage: Eukaryota > Metazoa > Chordata > Aves > Charadriiformes > Charadriidae > Vanellus > Vanellus vanellus. The sequence goes on from NW_028128380.1 coordinate 9,224, forward strand.
GACAAACGTCCAGCTTTTGCTGCCACAGCAAAGGTGCCAGCGGGGAAAAGTGATGCTGCTTCTCACTGCCTCCTGGAACCCCTTCAAATGCCCCAGACAATTTGGCCCTCTCTGCTTTCCTGCGCACGCTATCCTCAAAAGCACCTTTTTTCACTTTCGGCGCTGTTTGGAGCAAAAAAGACAAACGTCCAGCTTTTGCTGCCACAGCAAAGGTGCCAGCGGGGAAAAGTGATGTTGCTTCTCACTGCCTCCTGGAACCCCTTCAAATGCCCCAGACAATTTGGCCCTCTCTGCTTTCCTGAAAAGTCTATCCTCAAAAGCACCTTTTTTCACTTTCGGCGCAGTTTGGGGCAAAAAAGACAAACGTCCAGCTTTTGCTGCCACAGCAAAGGTGCCAGCGGGGAAAAGTGATGCTGCTTCTCACTGCCTCCTGGAACCCCTTCAAATGCCCCAGACAATTTGGCCCTCTCTGCTTTCCTGCGCACTCTATCCTCAAAAGCACCTTTTTTCACTTTCGGCGCTGTTTGGAGCAAAAAAGACAAACGTCCAGCTTTTGCTGCCACAGCAAAGGTGCCAGCGGGGAAAAGTGATGCTGCTTCTCACTGCCTCCTGGAACCCCTTCAAATGCCCCAGACAATTTGGCCCTCTCTGCTTTCCTGCGCACTCTATCCTCAAAAGCACCTTTTTTCACTTTCGGCGCTGTTTGGAGCAAAAAAGACAAACGTCCAGCTTTTGCTGCCACAGCAAAGGTGCCAGCGGGGAAAAGTGATGCTGCTTCTCACTGCCTCCTGGAACCCCTTCAAATGCCCCAGACAATTTGGCCCTCTCTGCTTTCCTGAAAAGTCTATCCTCAAAAGCACCTTTTTTCACTTTCGGCGCTGTTTGGAGCAAAAAAGACAAACGTCCAGCTTTTGCTGCCACAGCAAAGGTGCCAGCGGGGAAAAGTGATGCTGCTTCTCACTGCCTCCTGGAACCCCTTCAAGTGCCCCAGACAATTTGGCCCTCTCTGCTTTCCTGCGCACGCTATCCTCAAAAGCACCTTTTATCACTTTCGGCGCTGTTTGGAGCAAAAAAGACAAACGTCCAGCTTTTGCTGCCACAGCAAAGGTGCCAGCGGGGAAAAGTGATGCTGGTCCTCACTGCCTCCTGGAACCCCTTCAAATGCCCCAGACAATTTGGCCCTCTCTGCTTTCCTGAAAAGTCTATCCTCAAAAGCACCTTTTTTCACTTTCGGCGCTGTTTGGAGCAAAAAAGACAAACGTCCAGCTTTTGCTGCCACAGCAAAGGTGCCAGCGGGGAAAAGTGATGCTGCTTCTCACTGCCTCCTGGAACCCCTTCAAATGCCCCAGACAATTTGGCCCTCTCTGCTTTCCTGAAAAGTCTATCCTCAAAAGCACCTTTTTTCACTTTCGGCGCTGTTTGGAGCAAAAAAGACAAACGTCCAGCTTTTGCTGCCACAGCAAAGGTGCCAGCGGGGAAAAGTGATGCTGCTTCTCACTGCCTCCTGGAACCCCTTCAAATGCCCCAGACAATTTGGCCCTCTCTGCTTTCCTGAAAAGTCTATCCTCAAAGCACCTTTTTTCACTTTCGGCGCTGTTTGGAGCAAAAAAGACAAACGTCCAGCTTTTGCTGCCACAGCAAAGGTGCCAGCGGGGAAAAGTGATGCTGCTTCTCACTGCCTCCTGGAACCCCTTCAAATGCCCCAGACAATTTGGCCCTCTCTGCTTTCCTGAAAAGTCTATCCTCAAAAGCACCTTTTTTCACTATTGGCGCTGTTTGGGGCAAAAAAGACAAACGTCCAGCTTTTGCTGCCACAGCAAAGGTGCCAGCGGGGAAAAGTGATGCTGCTTCTCACTGCCTCCTGGAACCCCTTCAAATGCCCCAGACAATTTGGCCCTCTCTGCTTTCCTGAAAAGTCTATCCTCAAAAGCACCTTTTTTCACTTTCGGCGCTGTTTGGAGCAAAAAAGACAAACGTCCAGCTTTTGCTGCCACAGCAAAGGTGCCAGCGGGGAAAAGTGATGCTGCTTCTCACTGCCTCCTGGAACCCCTTCAAATGCCCCAGACAATTTGGCCCTCTCTGCTTTCCTGCGCACTCTATCCTCAAAAGCACCTTTTTTCACTTTCGGCGCTGTTTGGAGCAAAAAAGACAAACGTCCAGCTTTTGCTGCCACAGCAAAGGTGCCAGCGGGGAAAAGTGATGCTGCTTCTCACTGCCTCCTGGAACCCCTTCAAATGCCCCAGACAATTTGGCCCTCTCTGCTTTCCTGCGCACTCTATCCTCAAAAGCACCTTTTTTCACTTTCGGCGCTGTTTGGAGCAAAAAAGACAAACGTCCAGCTTTTGCTGCCACAGCAAAGGTGCCAGCGGGGAAAAGTGATGCTGCTTCTCACTGCCTCCTGGAACCCCTTCAAATGCCCCAGACAATTTGGCCCTCTCTGCTTTCCTGCGCACGCTATCCTCAAAAGCACCTTTTTTCACTTTCGGCGCTGTTTGGAGCAAAAAAGACAAACGTCCAGCTTTTGCTGCCACAGCAAAGGTGCCAGCGGGGAAAAGTGATGCTGCTTCTCACTGCCTCCTGGAACCCCTTCAAGTGCCCCAGACAATTTGGCCCTCTCTGCTTTCCTGCGCACGCTATCCTCAAAAGCACCTTTTTTCACTTTCGGCGCTGTTTGGAGCAAAAAAGACAAACGTCCAGCTTTTGCTGCCACAGCAAAGGTGCCAGCGGGGAAAAGTGATGCTGCTTCTCACTGCCTCCTGGAACCCCTTCAAATGCCCCAGACAATTTGGCCCTCTCTGCTTTCCTGAAAAGTCTATCCTCAAAAGCACCTTTTTTCACTTTCGGCGCTGTTTGGAGCAAAAAAGACAAACGTCCAGCTTTTGCTGCCACAGCAAAGGTGCCAGCGGGGAAAAGTGATGCTGCTTCTCACTGCCTCCTGGAACCCCTTCAAATGCCCCAGACAATTTAGCCCTCTCTGCTTTCCTGCGCACTCTATCCTCAAAAGCACCTTTTTTCACTTTCGGCGCTGTTTGGAGCAAAAAAGACAAACGTCCAGCTTTTGCTGCCACAGCAAAGGTGCCAGCGGGGAAAAGTGATGCTGCTTCTCACTGCCTCCTGGAACCCCTTCAAATGCCCCAGACAATTTGGCCCTCTCTGCTTTCCTGAAAAGTCTATCCTCAAAGCACCTTTTTTCACTTTCGGCGCTGTTTGGAGCAAAAAAGACAAACGTCCAGCTTTTGCTGCCACAGCAAAGGTGCCAGCGGGGAAAAGTGATGCTGCTTCTCACTGCCTCCTGGAACCCCTTCAAATGCCCCAGACAATTTGGCCCTCTCTGCTTTCCTGAAAAGTCTATCCTCAAAAGCACCTTTTTTCACTTTCGGCGCTGTTTGGAGCAAAAAAGACAAACGTCCAGCTTTTGCTGCCACAGCAAAGGTGCCAGCGGGGAAAAGTGATGCTGCTTCTCACTGCCTCCTGGAACCCCTTCAAGTGCCCCAATTTGGCCCTCTCTGCTTTCCTGCGCACGCTATCCTCAAAAGCACCTTTTTTCACTTTCGGCGCTGTTTGGGGCAAAAAAGACAAACGTCCAGCTTTTGCTGCCACAGCAAAGGTGCCAGCGGGGAAAAGTGATGCTGCTTCTCACTGCCTCCTGGAACCCCTTCAAATGCCCCAGACAATTTGGCCCTCTCTGCTTTCCTGAAAAGTCTATCCTCAAAAGCACCTTTTTTCACTTTCGGCGCTGTTTGGAGCAAAAAAGACAAACGTCCAGCTTTTGCTGCCACAGCAAAGGTGCCAGCGGGGAAAAGTGATGCTGCTTCTCACTGCCTCCTGGAACCCCTTCAAATGCCCCAGACAATTTGGCCCTCTCTGCTTTCCTGCGCACTCTATCCTCAAAAGCACCTTTTTTCACTTTCGGCGCTGTTTGGAGCAAAAAAGACAAACGTCCAGCTTTTGCTGCCACAGCAAAGGTGCCAGCGGGGAAAAGTGATGCTGCTTCTCACTGCCTCCTGGAACCCCTTCAAATGCCCCAGACAATTTGGCCCTCTCTGCTTTCCTGCGCACGCTATCCTCAAAAGCACCTTTTTTCACTTTCGGCGCTGTTTGGAGCAAAAAAGACAAACGTCCAGCTTTTGCTGCCACAGCAAAGGTGCCAGCGGGGAAAAGTGATGCTGCTTCTCACTGCCTCCTGGAACCCCTTCAAATGCCCCAGACAATTTGGCCCTCTCTGCTTTCCTGCGCACGCTATCCTCAAAAGCACCTTTTTTCACTTTCGGCGCTGTTTGGAGCAAAAAAGACAAACGTCCAGCTTTTGCTGCCACAGCAAAGGTGCCAGCGGGGAAAAGTGATGCTGCTTCTCACTGCCTCCTGGAACCCCTTCAAGTGCCCCAGACAATTTGGCCCTCTCTGCTTTCCTGCGCACGCTATCCTCAAAAGCACCTTTTTTCACTTTCGGCGCTGTTTGGAGCAAAAAAGACAAACGTCCAGCTTTTGCTGCCACAGCAAAGGTGCCAGCGGGGAAAAGTGATGCTGCTTCTCACTGCCTCCTGGAACCCCTTCAAATGCCCCAGACAATTTGGCCCTCTCTGCTTTCCTGAAAAGTCTATCCTCAAAAGCACCTTTTTTCACTTTCGGCGCTGTTTGGAGCAAAAAAGACAAACGTCCAGCTTTTGCTGCCACAGCAAAGGTGCCAGCGGGGAAAAGTGATGCTGCTTCTCACTGCCTCCTGGAACCCCTTCAAATGCCCCAGACAATTTGGCCCTCTCTGCTTTCCTGAAAAGTCTATCCTCAAAAGCACCTTTTTTCACTTTCGGCGCTGTTTGGAGCAAAAAAGACAAACGTCCAGCTTTTGCTGCCACAGCAAAGGTGCCAGCGGGGAAAAGTGATGCTGCTTCTCACTGCCTCCTGGAACCCCTTCAAATGCCCCAGACAATTTGGCCCTCTCTGCTTTCCTGCGCACGCTATCCTCAAAAGCACCTTTTTTCACTTTCGGCGCTGTTTGGAGCAAAAAAGACAAACGTCCAGCTTTTGCTGCCACAGCAAAGGTGCCAGCGGGGAAAAGTGATGCTGCTTCTCACTGCCTCCTGGAACCCCTTCAAATGCCCCAGACAATTTGGCCCTCTCTGCTTTCCTGCGCACTCTATCCTCAAAAGCACCTTTTTTCACTTTCGGCGCTGTTTGGGGCAAAAAAGACAAACGTCCAGCTTTTGCTGCCACAGCAAAGGTGCCAGCGGGGAAAAGTGATGCTGCTTCTCACTGCCTCCTGGAACCCCTTCAAATGCCCCAGACAATTTGGCCCTCTCTGCTTTCCTGCGCACGCTATCCTCAAAAGCACCTTTTTTCACTTTCGGCGCTGTTTGGAGCAAAAAAGACAAACGTCCAGCTTTTGCTGCCACAGCAAAGGTGCCAGCGGGGAAAAGTGATGCTGCTTCTCACTGCCTCCTGGAACCCCTTCAAGTGCCCCAGACAATTTGGCCCTCTCTGCTTTCCTGCGCACGCTATCCTCAAAAGCACCTTTTTTCACTTTCGGCGCTGTTTGGAGCAAAAAAGACAAACGTCCAGCTTTTGCTGCCACAGCAAAGGTGCCAGCGGGGAAAAGTGATGCT
>NW_028128379.1:0-158332 GCF_965231255.1 Vanellus vanellus
CTCACTGCCTCCTGGAACCCTTTCAAATGCCCCAGACAATTTGGCCCTCTCTGCTTTCCTGCGGGACTCCATCCTCAAAAGCACCTGTTTTCGCTTTCGGCAGACTCCGGAGCAAAAAAGACAAACGTCCAGCTTTTGCTGCCACAGCAAAGGTGCCAGCGGGAAAAGTAATGCTGGTTCTCACTGCCTCCTGGAACCCTTTCAAATGCCACAGACAATTTTGCCCTCTCTGCTTTGCTGCGGACTCCCATCCTCAAAAGCAGCTGTTTTCGCTTTGGGCAGCCTCCGGAGCAAAAAAGACAAACGTCCAGCTTTTGCTGCCACAGCAAAGGTGCCAGCGGGGAAAAGTTATGCTGGTTCTCACTGCCTCCTGGAACCCTTTCAAATGCCACAGACAATTTGGCCCTCTCTGCTTTCCTGCGGACTCCATCCTCAAAAGCACCTATTTTCCGCTTTCGGCAGCCCTCCGGAGCAAAAAAGACAAACGTCCAGCTTTTGCTGCCACAGCAAAGGTGCCAGCGGGGAAAAGTTATGCTGGTTCTCACTGCCTCCTGGAACCCTTTCAAATGCCACAGACAATTTGGCCCTCTCTGCTTTCCTGCGGACTCCATCCTCAAAAGCACCTGTTTTCGCTTTGGCAGCCTCCGGAGCAAAAAAGACAAACGTCCAGCTTTTTGCTGCCACAGCAAAGGTGCCAGCGGGGAAAAGTAATGCTGGTTCTCACTGCCTCCTGGAACCCTTTCAAATGCCCCAGACAATTTGGCCCTCTCTGCTTTCCTGCGGACTCCATCCTCAAAAGCACCTGTTTTCGCTTTCGGCAACCTCCGGAGCAAAAAGACAAACGTCCAGCTTTTGCTGCCACAGCAAACGTGCCAGCAGGAAAAAGTAATGCTGGTTCTCACTGCCTCCTGGAACCCTTTCAAATGCCACAGACAATTTGGCCCTCTCTGCTTTCCTGCGGACTCCATCCTCAAAAGCACCTGTTTTCGCTTTTGGCAACCTCCGGAGCAAAAAAGACAAACGTCAGCTTTTGCTGCCACAGCAAAGGTGCCAGCGGGGAAAAGTAATGCTGGTTCTCACTGCCTCCTGGAACCCTTTCAATTGCCACAGACAATTTGGCCCTCTCTGCTTTCCTGCGGACTCCATCCTCAAAAGCACCTGTTTTCGCTTTCGGCAGCCTCCGGAGCAAAAAAGACAAACGTCCAGCTTTTGCTGCCACAGCAAAGGTGCCAGCGGGAAAAGTAATGCTGGTTCTCACTGCCTCCTGGAACCCTTTCAAATGCCACAGACAATTTGGCCCTCTCTTGCTTTCCTGCGGACTCCATCCTCAAAAGCAGCTGCTTTCGCTTTCGGCAGCCTCCGGAGCAAAAAAGACAAACGTCCAGCTTTTTGCTGCCACAGCAAAGGTGCCAGCGGGAAAAGTAATGCTGGTTCTCACTGCCTCCTGGAACCCTTTCAAATGCCACAGACAATTTGGCCCTCTCTGCTTTCCTGCAGACTCCATCCTCAAAAGCACCTCTTTTCGCTTTCGGCGCCTTCCGGAGCAAAAAGACAAACGTTCCAGCTTTTGCTGCCACAGCAAAGGTGCCAGCAGGGAAAAGTAATGCTGGTTCTCACTGCCTCCTGGAACCTTTCAAATACCACAGACAATTTGGCCCTCTCTGCTTTCCTGCGGACTCCATCCTCAAAAGCACCTGTTTTCGCTTTCGGCAGCCTCCGGAGCAAAAAAAGACAAACGTCCAGCTTTTGCTGCCACAACAAAGGTGCCAGCGGGGAAAAGTAATGCCGGTTCTCACTGCCTCCTGGAACCCTTTCAAATGCCCCAGACAATTTGGCCCTCTCTCCTTTGCTGCGGACTCCATCCTCAAAAGCACCTGTTTTCGCTTTCGGCAGCCTCCGGAGCAAAAAAGACAAACGTCCAGCTTTTTGCTGCCACAGCAAAGGTGCCAGCGGGGAAAAGTAATGCTGGTTCTCACTGCCTCCTGGAACCCTTTCAAATGCCACAGGACAATTTGGCCCTCTCTGCTTTGCTGCGGACTCCATCCTCAAAAGCACCTGTTTTCGCTTTCGGCAGCCTCCGGAGCAAAAAAGACAAACGTCCAGCTTTGCTGCCACAGCAAAGGTGCCAGCGGGGAAAAGTAATGCTGGTTCTCACTGCCTCCTGGAACCCTTTCAAATGCCACAGACAATTTGGCCCTCTCTGCTTTCCTGCGGACTCCATCCTCAAAAGAACCTATTTTCGCTTTCGGCGCCATCCGGAGCAAAAAAGACAAACGTCCAGCTTTTGCTGCCACAGCAAAGGTGCCAGCGGGGAAAAGTTATGCTGGTTCTCACTGCCTCCTGGAACCCTTTCAAATGCCACAGACAATTTGGCCCTCTCTGCTTTCCTGCGGACTCCATCCTCAAAAGCACCTGTTTTCGCTTTTGGCAACCTCCGGAGCAAAAAAGACAAACGTCCAGCTTTTGCTGCCACAGCAAAGGTGCCAGCAGGGAAAAGTAATGCTGGTTCTCACTGCCTCCTGGAACCCTTTCAAATGCCACAGACAATTTGGCCCTCTCTGCTTTCCTGCGGACTCCATCCTCAAAAGCACCTGTTTTCGCTTTCGGCAGCCTCCGGAGCAAAAAAGACAAACGTCCAGCTTTTGCTGCCACAGCAAAGGTGCCAGCGGGGAAAAGTAATGCTGGTTCTCACTGCCTCCTGGAACCCTTTCAAATGCCACAGACAATTTGGCCCTCTCTGCTTTCCTGCGGACTCCATCCTCAAAAGCAGCTGTTTTCGCTTTCGGCAGCCTCCGGAGCAAAAAAGACAAAACGTCCAGCTTTTGCTGCCACAGCAAAGGTGCCAGCGGGGAAAAGTAATGCTGGTTCTCACTGCCTCCTGGAACCCTTTCAAATGCCACAGACAATTTGGCCCTCTCTGCTTTCCTTCGGACTCCATCCTCAAAAGAACCTATTTTCGCTTTCGGCGCCCTCCGGAGCAAAAAAGACAAACGTCCAGCTTTTGCTGCCACAGCAAAGGTGCCAGTGGGGAAAAGTAATGCTGGTTCTCACTGCCTCCTGGAACCCTTTCAAATGCCCCAGACAATTTGGCCCTCTCTGCTTTCCTGCGGACTCCATCCTCAAAAGCACCTGTTTTCGCTTTCGGCAGCCTCCGGAGCAAAAAAGACAAACGTCCAGCTTTTGCTGCCACAGCAAAGGTGCCAGCGGGGAAAAGTAATGCTGGTTCTCACTGCCTCCTGGAACCCTTTCAAATGCCACAGACAATTTGGCCCTCTCCGCTTTCCTGTGGACTCCATCCTCAAAAGCACCTGTTTTCGCTTTCGGCAGCCTCCGGAGCAAAAAAGACAAACGTCCAGCTTTTGCTGCCACAGCAAAGGTGCCAGCGGGGAAAAGTAATGCTGGTTCTCACTGCCTCCTGGAACCCTTTCAAATGCCCCAGACAATTTGGCCCTCTCTGCTTTCCTGCGGACTCCATCCTCAAAAGCATCTGTTTTCGCTTTCGGCAGCCTCCAGAGCAAAAAAGACAAACGTCCAGCTTTTGCTGCCACAGCAAAGGTGCCAGCGGGGAAAAGTAATGCTGGTTCTCACTGCCTCCTGGAACCCTTTCAAATGCCACATACAATTTGGCCCTCTCTGCTTTCCTGCGGACTCCATCCTCAAAAGAACCTATTTTCGCTTTCGGCGCCCTCCGGAGCAAAAAAGACAAACGTCCAGCTTTTGCTGCCACAGCAAAGGTGCCAGTGGGGAAAAGTAATGCTGGTTCTCACTGCCTCCTGGAACCCTTTCAAATACCACAGACAATTTGGCCCTCTCTGCTTTCCTGCGGACTCCATCCTCAAAAGCACCTGTTTTCGCTTTCGGCGCCCTCCGGAGCAAAAAAGACAAACGTCCAGCTTTTGCTGCCACAGCAAAGGTGCCAGTGGGGAAAAGTAATGCTGGTTCTCACTGCCTCCTGGAACCCTTTCAAATGCCACAGACAATTTGGCCCTCTCTGCTTTCCTGTGGACTCCATCCTCAAAAGCACCTGTTTTCGCTTTCGGCAGCCTCCGGAGCAAAAAAGACAAACGTCCAGCTTTTGCTGCCACAGCAAAGGTACCAGCGGGAAAAGTAATGCTGGTTCTCACTGCCTCCTGGAACCTCTTCAAATGCCACAGACAATTTGGCCCTCTCTGCTTTCCTGCGGACTCCATCCTCAAAAGCAGCTGTTTTCGCTTTCGGCAGCCTCCGGAGCAAAAAAGACAAACGTCCAGCTTTTGCTGCCACAGCAAAGGTGCCAGCGGGGAAAAGTAATGCTGGTTCTCACTGCCTCCTGGAACCCTTTCAAATGCCACAGACAATTTGGCCCTCTCTGCTTTCCTGCGGACTCCATCCTCAAAAGCACCTATTTTCGCTTTCGGCGCCCTCCGGAGCAAAAAAGACAAACGTCCAGCTTTTGCTGCCACAGCAAACGTGCCAGCAGGGAAAAGTAATGCTGGTTCTCACTGCCTCCTGGAACCCTTTCAAATGCCACAGACAATTTGGCCCTCTCTGCTTTCCTGCGGACTCCATCCTCAAAAGCACCTGTTTTCGCTTTGGGCAGCCTCCGGAGCAAAAAAGACAAACGTCCAGCTTTTGCTGCCACAGCAAAGGTGCCAGCGGCGAAAAGTAATGCTGGTTCTCACTGCCTCCTGGAACCCTTTCAAATGCCACAGACAATTTGGCCCTCTCTGCTTTGCTGCGGACTCCATCCTCAAAAGCAGCTGTTTTCGCTTTGGGCAGCCTCCGGAGCAAAAAAGACAAACGTCCAGCTTTTGCTGCCACAGCAAAGGTGCCAGCGGGGAAAAGTAATGCTGGTTCTCACTGCCTCCTGGAACCCTTTCAAATGCCACAGACAATTTGGCCCTCTCTGCTTTCCTGCGGACTCCATCCTCAAAAGAACCTATTTTCGCTTTCGGCGCCCTCCGGAGCAAAAAAGACAAACGTCCAGCTTTTGCTGCCACAGCAAAGGTGCCAGCGGGGAAAAGTTATGCTGGTTCTCACTGCCTCCTGGAACCCTTTCAAATGCCACAGACAATTTGGCCCTCTCTGCTTTGCTGCGGACTCCATCCTCAAAAGCAGCTGTTTTCGCTTTGGGCAGCCTCCGGAGCAAAAAAGACAAACGTCCAGCTTTTGCTGCCACAGCAAAGGTGCCAGCGGGGAAAAGTAATGCTGGTTCTCACTGCCTCCTGGAACCCTTTCAAATGCCACAGACAATTTGGCCCTCTCTGCTTTCCTGCGGACTCTATCCTCAAAAGAACCTATTTTCGCTTTCGGCGCCCTCCGGAGCAAAAAAGACAAACGTCCAGCTTTTGCTGCCACAGCAAAGGTGCCAGCGGGGAAAAGTTATGCTGGTTCTCACTGCCTCCTGGAACCCTTTCAAATGCCACAGACAATTTGGCCCTCTCTGCTTTCCTGCGGACTCCATCCTCAAAAGCACCTGTTTTCGCTTTCGGCAGCCTCCGGAGCAAAAAAGACAAACGTCCAGCTTTTGCTGCCACAGCAAAGGTGCCAGCGGGGAAAAGTAATGCTGGTTCTCACTGCCTCCTGGAACCCTTTCAAATGCCACAGACAATTTGGCCCTCTCTGCTTTCCTGCGGACTCCATCCTCAAAAGCACCTGTTTTCGCTTTCGGCAACCTCCGGAGCAAAAAAGACAAACGTCCAGCTTTTGCTGCCACAGCAAAGGTGCCAGCAGGGAAAAGTAATGCTGGTTCTCACTGCCTCCTGGAACTCCTTCAAATGCCCCAGACAATTTGGCTCTCTCTGCTTTCCTGCGGACTCCATCCTCAAAAGCACCTGTTTTCGCTTTCGGCAGCCTCCGGAGCAAAAAAGACAAACGTCCAGCTTTTGCTGCCACAGCAAAGGTGCCAGCGGGGAAAAGTTATGCTGGTTCTCACTGCCTCCTGGAACCCTTTCAAATGCCACAGACAATTTGGCCCTCTCTGCTTTCCTGCGGACTCCATCCTCAAAAGCACCTGTTTTCGCTTTGGGCAGCCTCCGGAGCAAAAAAGACAAACGTCCAGCTTTTGCTGCCACAGCAAAGGTGGCAGCGGGGAAAAGTAATGCTGGTTCTCACTGCCTCCTGGAACCCTTTCAAATGCCCCAGACAATTTGGCCCTCTCTGCTTTCCTGCGGACTCCATCCTCAAAAGCACCTGTTTTCGCTTTGGGCAGCCTCCGGAGCAAAAAAGACAAACGTCCAGCTTTTGCTGCCACAGCAAAGGTGCCAGCGGGGAAAAGTAATGCTGGTTCTCACTGCCTCCTGGAACCCTTTCAAATGCCACAGACAATTTGGCCCTCTCTGCTTTCCTGCGGACTCCATCCTCAAAAGCACCTGTTTTCGCTTTCGGCAGCCTCCAGAGCAAAAAAGACAAACGTCCAGCTTTTGCTGCCACAGCAAAGGTACCAGCGGGGAAAAATAATGCTGGTTCTCACTGCCTCCTGGAACCTCTTCAAATGCCACAGACAATTTGGCCCTCTCTGCTTTCCTGCGGACTCCATCCTCAAAAGCAGCTGTTTTCGCTTTCGGCAGCCTCCGGAGCAAAAAAGACAAACGTCCAGCTTTTGCTGCCACAGCAAAGGTGCCAGCGGGGAAAAGTAATGCTGGTTCTCACTGCCTCCTGGAACCCTTTCAAATGCCACAGACAATTTGGCCCTCTCTGCTTTCCTGCGGACTCCATCCTCAAAAGCAGCTGCTTTCGCTTTCGGCAGCCTCCGGAGCAAAAAAGACAAACGTCCAGCTTTTGCTGCCACAGCAAAGGTGCCAGCGGGGAAAAGTAATGCTGGTTCTCACTGCCTCCTGGAACCCTTTCAAATGCCACAGACAATTTGGCCCTCTCTGCTTTGCTGCGGACTCCATCCTCAAAAGCACCTGTTTTCGCTTTCGGCGCCCTCCGGAGCAAAAAAGACAAACGTCCAGCTTTTGCTGCCACAGCAAAGGTGCCAGCAGGGAAAAGTAATGCTGGTTCTCACTGCCTCCTGGAACCCTTTCAAATGCCACAGACAATTTGGCCCTCTCTGCTTTCCTGCGGACTCCATTCTCAAAAGCACCTGTTTTCGCTTTCGGCAGCCTCTGGAGCAAAAAAGACAAACGTCCAGCTTTTGCTGCCACAACAAAGGTGCCAGCGGGGAAAAGTAATGCCGGTTCTCACTGCCTCCTGGAACCCTTTCAAATGCCCCAGACAATTTGGCCCTCTCTGCTTTCCTGCGGACTCCATCCTCAAAAGCAGCTGTTTTCGCTTTCGGCAGCCTCCGGAGCAAAAAAGACAAACGTCCAGCTTTTGCTGCCACAGCAAAGGTGCCAGCGGGGAAAAGTAATGCTGGTTCTCACTGCCTCCTGGAACCCTTTCAAATGCCACAGACAATTTTGCCCTCTCTGCTTTGCTGCGGACTCCATCCTCAAAAGCAGCTGTTTTCGCTTTCGGCAGCCTCCGGAGCAAAAAAGACAAACGTCCAGCTTTTGCTGCCACAGCAAAGGTGCCAGCGGGGAAAAGTAATGCTGGTTCTCACTGCCTCCTGGAACCCTTTCAAATGCCACAGACAATTTGGCCCTCTCTGCTTTCCTGCGGACTCCATCCTCAAAAGAACCTATTTTCGCTTTCGGCGCCCTCCGGAGCAAAAAAGACAAACGTCCAGCTTTTGCTGCCACAGCAAAGGTGCCAGCGGGGAAAAGTTATGCTGGTTCTCACTGCCTCCTGGAACCCTTTCAAATGCCACAGACAATTTGGCCCTCTCTGCTTTCCTGCGGACTCCATCCTCAAAAGCACCTGTTTTCGCTTTCGGCAGCCTCCGGAGCAAAAAAGACAAACGTCCAGCTTTTGCTGCCACAGCAAAGGTGCCAGCGGGGAAAAGTAATGCTGGTTCTCACTGCCTCCTGGAACCCTTTCAAATGCCACAGACAATTTGGCCCTCTCTGCTTTCCTGTGGACTCCATCCTCAAAAGCACCTGTTTTCGCTTTCGGCAGCCTCCGGAGCAAAAAAGACAAACGTCCAGCTTTTGCTGCCACAGCAAAGGTGGCAGCGGGGAAAAGTAATGCTGGTTCTCACTGCCTCCTGGAACCCTTTCAAATGCCCCAGACAATTTGGCCCTCTCTGCTTTGCTGCGGACTCCATCCTTAAAAGCAGCTGTTTTCGCTTTGGGCAGCCTCCGGAGCAAAAAAGACAAACGTCCAGCTTTTGCTGCCACAGCAAAGGTGCCAGCGGGGAAAAGTAATGCTGGTTCTCACTGCCTCCTGGAACCCTTTCAAATGCCACAGACAATTTGGCCCTCTCTGCTTTCCTTCGGACTCCATCCTCAAAAGAACCTATTTTCGCTTTCGGCGCCCTCCAGAGCAAAAAAGACAAACGTCCAGCTTTTGCTGCCACAGCAAAGGTGCCAGTAGGGAAAAGTAATGCTGGTTCTCACTGCCTCCTGGAACCCTTTCAAATGCCACAGACAATTTGGCCCTCTCTGCTTTCCTGCGGACTCCATCCTCAAAAGCACCTGTTTTCGCTTTCGGCAGCCTCCGGAGCAAAAAAGACAAACGTCCAGCTTTTGCTGCCACAGCAAAGGTGCCAGCGGGGAAAAGTAATGCTGGTTCTCACTGCCTCCTGGAACCCTTTCAAATGCCCCAGACAATTTGGCCCTCTCTGCTTTGCTGCGGACTCCATCCTCAAAAGCAGCTGTTTACGCTTTGGTCAGCCTCCGGAGCAAAAAAGACAAACGTCCAGCTTTTGCTGCCACAGCAAAGGTGCCAGCGGGGAAAAGTAATGCTGGTTCTCACTGCCTCCTGGAACCCTTTCAAATGCCACAGACAATTTGGCCCTCTCTGCTTTCCTGCGGACTCCATCCTCAAAAGAACCTATTTTCGCTTTCGGCAGCCTCCGGAGCAAAAAAGACAAACGTCCAGCTTTTGCTGCCACAGCAAAGGTACCAGCGGGGAAAAGTAATGCTGGTTCTCACTGCCTCCTGGAACCTCTTCAAATGCCACAGACAATTTGGCCCTCTCTGCTTTCCTGCGGACTCCATCCTCAAAAGCAGCTTTTTTCGCTTTCGGCAGCCTCCGGAGCAAAAAAGACAAACGTCCAGCTTTTGCTGCCACAGCAAAGGTGCCAGCGGGGAAAAGGAATGCTGGTTCTCACTGCCTCCTGGAACCCTTTCAAATGCCACAGACAATTTGGCCCTCTCTGCTTTCCTGTGGACTCCATCCTCAAAAGCACCTGTTTTCGCTTTCGGCAGCCTCCGGAGCAAAAAAGACAAACGTCCAGCTTTTGCTGCCACAGCAAAGGTGCCAGCGGGGAAAAGTAATGCTGGTTCTCACTGCCTCCTGGAACCCTTTCAAATGCCACAGACAATTTGGCCCTCTCTGCTTTCCTGCGGACTCCATCCTCAAAAGAACCTATTTTCGCTTTCGGCGCCCTCCGGAGCAAAAAAGACAAACGTCCAGCTTTTGCTGCAACAGCAAAGGTGCCAGTGGGGAAAAGTAATGCTGGTTCTCACTGCCTCCTGGAACCCTTTCAAATGCCCCAGACAATTTGGCCCTCTCTGCTTTCCTGCGGACTCCATCCTCAAAAGCACCTGTTTTCGCTTTCGGCAGCCTCCGGAGCAAAAAAGACAAACGTCCAGCTTTTGCTGCCACAGCAAAGGTGCCAGTGGGGAAAAGTAATGCTGGTTCTCACTGCCTCCTGGAACCCTTTCAAATGCCACAGACAATTTGGCCCTCTCTGCTTTCCTGCGGACTCCATCCTCAAAAGCACCTGTTTTCGCTTTCGGCAGCCTCCGGAGCAAAAAAGACAAACGTCCAGCTTTTGCTGCCACAGCAAAGGTACCAGCGGGGAAAAGTAATGCTGGTTCTCACTGCCTCCTGGAACCTCTTCAAATGCCACAGACAATTTGGCCCTCTCTGCTTTCCTGCGGACTCCATCCTCAAAAGCAGCTGTTTTCGCTTTCGGCAGCCTCTGGAGCAAAAAAGACAAACGTCCAGCTTTTGCTGCCACAGCAAAGGTGCCAGCGGGGAAAAGTAATGCTGGTTCTCACTGCCTCCTGGAACCCTTTCAAATGCCCCAGACAATTTGGCCCTCTCTGCTTTCCTTCGGACTCCATCCTCAAAAGCACCTATTTTCGCTTTCGGCGCCCTCCGGAGCAAAAAAGACAAACGTCCAGCTTTTGCTGCCACAGCAAAGGTGCCAGCAGGGAAAAGTAATGCTGGTTCTCACTGCCTCCTGGAACCCTTTCAAATGCCACAGACAATTTGGCCCTCTCTGCTTTCCTGCGGACTCCATCCTCAAAAGCACCTGTTTTCGCTTTCGGCAGCCTCCGGAGCAAAAAAGACAAACGTCCAGCTTTTGCTGCCACAGCAAAGGTGCCAGCGGGGAAAAGTAATGCTGGTTCTCACTGCCTCCTGGAACCCTTTCAAATGCCACAGACAATTTGGCCCTCTCTGCTTTCCTGCGGACTCCATCCTCAAAAGCACCTGTTTTCGCTTTGGGCAGCCTCCGGAGCAAAAAAGACAAACGTCCAGCTTTTGCTGCCACAGCAAAGGTACCAGCGGGGAAAAGTAATGCTGGTTCTCACTGCCTCCTGGAACCCTTTCAAATGCCACAGACAATTTGGCCCTCTCTGCTTTCCTGCGGACTCCATCCTCAAAAGCAGCTGTTTTCGCTTTCGGCAGCCTCCGGAGCAAAAAAGACAAACGTCCAGCTTTTGCTGCCACAGCAAAGGTGCCAGCAGGGAAAAGTAATGCTGGTTCTCACTGCCTCCTGGAACTCCTTCAAATGCCCCAGACAATTTGGCTCTCTCTGCTTTCCTGCGGACTCCATCCTCAAAAGCAGCTGTTTTCGCTTTCGGCAGCCTCCGGAGCAAAAAAGACAAACGTCCAGCTTTTGCTGCCACAGCAAAGGTGCCAGCGGGGAAAAGTAATGCTGGTTCTCACTGCCTCCTGGAACCCTTTCAAATGCCACAGACAATTTGGCCCTCTCTGCTTTCCTGCGGACTCCATCCTCAAAAGCACCTGTTTTCGCTTTCGGCAGCCTCCGGAGCAAAAAAGACAAACGTCCAGCTTTTGCTGCCACAGCAAAGGTACCAGCGGGGAAAAGTAATGCTGGTTCTCACTGCCTCCTGGAACCCTTTCAAATGCCACAGACAATTTGGCCCTCTCTGCTTTCCTGCGGACTCCATCCTCAAAAGCAGCTGTTTTCGCTTTCGGCAGCCTCCGGAGCAAAAAAGACAAACGTCCAGCTTTTGCTGCCACAGCAAAGGTGCCAGCAGGGAAAAGTAATGCTGGTTCTCACTGCCTCCTGGAACTCCTTCAAATGCCCCAGACAATTTGGCTCTCTCTGCTTTCCTGCGGACTCCATCCTCAAAAGCAGCTGTTTTCGCTTTCGGCAGCCTCCGGAGCAAAAAAGACAAACGTCCAGCTTTTGCTGCCACAGCAAAGGTGCCAGCGGGGAAAAGTTATGCTGGTTCTCACTGCCTCCTGGAACCCTTTCAAATGCCCCAGACAATTTGGCCCTCTCTGCTTTCCTGCGGACTCCATCCTCAAAAGCACCTGTTTTCGCTTTCGGCAACCTCCGGAGCAAAAAAGACAAACGTCCAGCTTTTGCTGCCACAGCAAAGGTGCCAGCAGGGAAAAGTAATGCTGGTTCTCACTGCCTCCTGGAACTCCTTCAAATGCCACAGACAATTTGGCTCTCTCTGCTTTCCTGCGGACTCCATCCTCAAAAGCACCTGTTTTCGCTTTGGGCAGCCTCCGGAGCAAAAAAGACAAACGTCCAGCTTTTGCTGCCACAGCAAAGGTGCCAGCGGGGAAAAGTAATGCTGGTTCTCACTGCCTCCTGGAACCCTTTCAAATGCCACAGACAATTTGGCCCTCTCTGCTTTCCTGCGGACTCCATCCTCAAAAGCACCTGTTTTCGCTTTTGGCAGCCTCCGGAGCAAAAAAGACAAACGTCCAGCTTTTGCTGCCACAGCAAAGGTGCCAGCGGGGAAAAGTAATGCTGGTTCTCACTGCCTCCTGGAACCCTTTCAAATGCCACAGACAATTTGGCCCTCTCTGCTTTCCTGCGGACTCCATCCTCAAAAGCACCTGTTTTCGCTTTCGGCAGCCTCCGGAGCAAAAAAGACAAACGTCCAGCTTTTGCTGCCACAGCAATGGTGCCAGCAGGGAAAAGTAATGCTGGTTCTCACTGCCTCCTGGAACCCTTTCAAATGCCACAGACAATTTGGCCCTCTCTGCTTTCCTGCGGACTCCATCCTCAAAAGCACCTGTTTTCGCTTTTGGCAGCCTCCGGAGCAAAAAAGACAAACGTCCAGCTTTTGCTGCCACAGCAAAGGTGCCAGCGGGGAAAAGTAATGCTGGTTCTCACTGCCTCCTGGAACCCTTTCAAATGCCCCAGACAATTTGGCCCTCTCTGCTTTCCTGCGGACTCCATCCTCAAAAGCACCTGTTTTCTCTTTCGGCAGCCTCCGGAGCAAAAAAGACAAACGTCCAGCTTTTGCTGCCACAGCAAAGGTGCCAGCGGGGAAAAGTAATGCTGGTTCTCACTGCCTCCTGGAACCCTTTCAAATGCCCCAGACAATTTGGCCCTCTCTGCTTTCCTGTGGACTCCATCCTCAAAAGCACCTGTTTTCGCTTTCGGCAGCCTCCGGAGCAAAAAAGACAAACGTCCAGCTTTTGCTGCCACAGCAAAGGTGGCAGCGGGGAAAAGTAATGCTGGTTCTCACTGCCTCCTGGAACCCTTTCAAATGCCCCAGACAATTTGGCCCTCTCTGCTTTCCTGCGGACTCCATCCTCAAAAGCACCTGTTTTCGCTTTCGGCAGCCTCCGGAGCAAAAAAGACAAACGTCCAGCTTTTGCTGCCACAGCAAAGGTGCCAGCGGGGAAAAGTAATGCTGGTTCTCACTGCCTCCTGGAACCCTTTCAAATGCCACAGACAATTTGGCCCTCTCTGCTTTCCTTCGGACTCCATCCTCAAAAGAACCTATTTTCGCTTTCGGCGCCCTCCGGAGCAAAAAAGACAAACGTCCAGCTTTTGCTGCCACAGCAAAGGTGCCAGCGGGGAAAAGTAATGCTGGTTCTCACTGCCTCCTGGAACCCTTTCAAATGCCACAGACAATTTGGCCCTCTCTGCTTTCCTGTGGACTCCATCCTCAAAAGCACCTGTTTTCGCTTTCGGCAGCCTCCGGAGTAAAAAAGACAAACGTCCAGCTTTTGCTGCCACAGCAAAGGTGCCAGCGGGGAAAAGTAATGCTGGTTCTCACTGCCTCCTGGAACCCTTTCAAATGCCACAGACAATTTGGCCCTCTCTGCTTTCCTTCGGACTCCATCCTCAAAAGAACCTATTTTCGCTTTCGGCGCCCTCCGGAGCAAAAAAGACAAACGTCCAGCTTTTGCTGCCACAGCAAAGGTGCCAGTGGGGAAAAGTAATGCTGGTTCTCACTGCCTCCTGGAACCCTTTCAAATGCCACAGACAATTTGGCCCTCTCTGCTTTCCTGCGGACTCCATCCTCAAAAGCACCTTTTTTCGCTTTCGGCAGCCTCCGGAGCAAAAAAGACAAACGTCCAGCTTTTGCTGCCACAGCAAAGGTGCCAGCGGGGAAAAGTAATGCTGGTTCTCACTGCCTCCTGGAACCCTTTCAAATGCCACAGACAATTTGGCCCTCTCTGCTTTCCTGCGGACTCCATCCTCAAAAGCACCTGTTTTCGCTTTCGGCAGCCTCCGGAGCAAAAAAGACAAACGTCCAGCTTTTGCTGCCACAGCAAAGGTACCAGCGGGGAAAAGTAATGCTGGTTCTCACTGCCTCCTGGAACCTCTTCAAATGCCACAGACAATTTGGCCCTCTCTGCTTTCCTGCGGACTCCATCCTCAAAAGCACATGTTTTCGCTTTCGGCAGCCTCCGGAGCAAAAAAGACAAACGTCCAGCTTTTGCTGCCACAGCAAAGGTGCCAGCGGGGAAAAGTAATGCTGGTTCTCACTGCCTCCTGGAACCCTTTCAAATGCCACAGACAATTTGGCCCTCTCTGCTTTCCTGCGGACTCCATCCTCAAAAGCACCTGTTTTCGCTTTCGGCAGCCTCCGGAGCAAAAAAGACAAACGTCCAGCTTTTGCTGCCACAACAAAGGTGCCAGCGGGGAAAAGTAATGCCGGTTCTCACTGCCTCCTGGAACCCTTTCAAATGCCCCAGACAATTTGGCCCTCTCTGCTTTCCTGCGGACTCCATCCTCAAAAGCACCTGTTTTCGCTTTCGGCAGCCTCCGGAGCAAAAAAGACAAACGTCCAGCTTTTGCTGCCACAGCAAAGGTGCCAGCGGGGAAAAGTAATGCTGGTTCTCACTGCCTCCTGGAACCCTTTCAAATGCCCCAGACAATTTGGCCCTCTCTGCTTTCCTGCGGACTCCATCCTCAAAAGCACCTGTTTTCGCTTTCGGCAACCTCCGGAGCAAAAAAGACAAACGTCCAGCTTTTGCTGCCACAGCAAAGGTGCCAGCAGGGAAAAGTAATGCTGGTTCTCACTGCCTCCTGGAACTCCTTCAAATGCCCCAGACAATTTGGCTCTCTCTGCTTTCCTGCGGACTCCATCCTCAAAAGCACCTGTTTTCGCTTTGGGCAGCCTCCGGAGCAAAAAAGACAAACGTCCAGCTTTTGCTGCCACAGCAAAGGTGCCAGCGGGGAAAAGTAATGCTGGTTCTCACTGCCTCCTGGAACCCTTTCAAATGCCACAGACAATTTGGCCCTCTCTGCTTTCCTGCGGACTCCATCCTCAAAAGCACCTGTTTTCGCTTTTGGCAGCCTCCGGAGCAAAAAAGACAAACGTCCAGCTTTTGCTGCCACAGCAAAGGTGCCAGCGGGGAAAAGTAATGCTGGTTCTCACTGCCTCCTGGAACCCTTTCAAATGCCACAGACAATTTGGCCCTCTCTGCTTTCCTGCGGACTCCATCCTCAAAAGCACCTGTTTTCGCTTTCGGCAGCCTCCGGAGCAAAAAAGACAAACGTCCAGCTTTTGCTGCCACAGCAAAGGTGCCAGCAGGGGAAAGTAATGCTGGTTCTCACTGCCTCCTGGAACCCTTTCAAATGCCACAGACAATTTGGCCCTCTCTGCTTTCCTGCGGACTCCATCCTCAAAAGCACCTGTTTTCGCTTTTGGCAGCCTCCGGAGCAAAAAAGACAAACGTCCAGCTTTTGCTGCCACAGCAAAGGTGCCAGCGGGGAAAAGTAATGCTGGTTCTCACTGCCTCCTGGAACCCTTTCAAATGCCCCAGACAATTTGGCCCTCTCTGCTTTCCTGCGGACTCCATCCTCAAAAGCACCTGTTTTCTCTTTCGGCAGCCTCCGGAGCAAAAAAGACAAACGTCCAGCTTTTGCTGCCACAGCAAAGGTGCCAGCGGGGAAAAGTAATGCTGGTTCTCACTGCCTCCTGGAACCCTTTCAAATGCCCCAGACAATTTGGCCCTCTCTGCTTTCCTGTGGACTCCATCCTCAAAAGCACCTGTTTTCGCTTTCGGCAGCCTCCGGAGCAAAAAAGACAAACGTCCAGCTTTTGCTGCCACAGCAAAGGTGGCAGCGGGGAAAAGTAATGCTGGTTCTCACTGCCTCCTGGAACCCTTTCAAATGCCCCAGACAATTTGGCCCTCTCTGCTTTCCTGCGGACTCCATCCTCAAAAGCACCTGTTTTCGCTTTCGGCAGCCTCCGGAGCAAATAAGACAAACGTCCAGCTTTTGCTGCCACAGCAAAGGTGCCAGCGGGGAAAAGTGATGCTGGTTCTCACTGCCTCCTGGAACCCTTTCAAATGCCACAGACAATTTGGCCCTCTCTGCTTTCCTTCGGACTCCATCCTCAAAAGAACCTATTTTCGCTTTCGGCGCCCTCCGGAGCAAAAAAGACAAACGTCCAGCTTTTGCTGCCACAGCAAAGGTGCCAGCGGGGAAAAGTAATGCTGGTTCTCACTGCCTCCTGGAACCCTTTCAAATGCCACAGACAATTTGGCCCTCTCTGCTTTCCTGTGGACTCCATCCTCAAAAGCACCTGTTTTCGCTTTCGGCAGCCTCCGGAGCAAAAAAGACAAACGTCCAGCTTTTGCTGCCACAGCAAAGGTGCCAGCGGGGAAAAGTAATGCTGGTTCTCACTGCCTCCTGGAACCCTTTCAAATGCCACAGACAATTTGGCCCTCTCTGCTTTCCTTCGGACTCCATCCTCAAAAGAACCTATTTTCGCTTTCGGCGCCCTCCGGAGCAAAAAAGACAAACGTCCAGCTTTTGCTGCCACAGCAAAGGTGCCAGTGGGGAAAAGTAATGCTGGTTCTCACTGCCTCCTGGAACCCTTTCAAATGCCACAGACAATTTGGCCCTCTCTGCTTTCCTGCGGACTCCATCCTCAAAAGCACCTGTTTTCGCTTTCGGCAGCCTCCGGAGCAAAAAAGACAAACGTCCAGCTTTTGCTGCCACAGCAAAGGTGCCAGTGGGGAAAAGTAATGCTGGTTCTCACTGCCTCCTGGAACCCTTTCAAATGCCACAGACAATTTGGCCCTCTCTGCTTTCCTGCGGACTCCATCCTCAAAAGCACCTGTTTTCGCTTTCGGCAGCCTCCGGAGCAAAAAAGACAAACGTCCAGCTTTTGCTGCCACAGCAAAGGTGCCAGTGGGGAAAAGTAATGCTGGTTCTCACTGCCTCCTGGAACCTCTTCAAATGCCACAGACAATTTGGCCCTCTCTGCTTTCCTGCGGACTCCATCCTCAAAAGCACCTGTTTTCGCTTTTGGCAGCCTCCGGAGCAAAAAAGACAAACGTCCAGCTTTTGCTGCCACAGCAAAGGTGCCAGCGGGGAAAAGTAATGCTGGTTCTCACTGCCTCCTGGAACCCTTTCAAATGCCACAGACAATTTGGCCCTCTCTGCTTTCCTGCGGACTCCATCCTCAAAAGCACCTGTTTTCGCTTTCGGCAGCCTCCGGAGCAAAAAAGACAAACGTCCAGCTTTTGCTGCCACAGCAAAGGTGCCAGTGGGGAAAAGTAATGCTGGTTCTCACTGCCTCCTGGAACCCTTTCAAATGCCACAGACAATTTGGCCCTCTCTGCTTTCCTGCGGACTCCATCCTCAAAAGCACCTGTTTTCGCTTTCGGCAGCCTCCGGAGCAAAAAAGACAAACGTCCAGCTTTTGCTGCCACAGCAAAGGTACCAGCGGGGAAAAGTAATGCTGGTTCTCACTGCCTCCTGGAACCTCTTCAAATGCCACAGACAATTTGGCCCTCTCTGCTTTCCTGCGGACTCCATCCTCAAAAGCACATGTTTTCGCTTTCGGCAGCCTCCGGAGCAAAAAAGACAAACGTCCAGCTTTTGCTGCCACAGCAAAGGTGCCAGCGGGGAAAAGTAATGCTGGTTCTCACTGCCTCCTGGAACCCTTTCAAATGCCACAGACAATTTGGCCCTCTCTGCTTTCCTGCGGACTCCATCCTCAAAAGCACCTGTTTTCGCTTTCGGCAGCCTCCGGAGCAAAAAAGACAAACGTCCAGCTTTTGCTGCCACAACAAAGGTGCCAGCGGGGAAAAGTAATGCCGGTTCTCACTGCCTCCTGGAACCCTTTCAAATGCCACAGACAATTTGGCCCTCTCTGCTTTGCTGCGGACTCCATCCTCAAAAGCAGCTGTTTTCGCTTTGGGCAGCCTCCGGAGCAAAAAAGACAAACGTCCAGCTTTTGCTGCCACAGCAAAGGTGCCAGCGGGGAAAAGTAATGCTGGTTCTCACTGCCTCCTGGAACCCTTTCAAATGCCACAGACAATTTGGCCCTCTCTGCTTTCCTGCGGACTCCATCCTCAAAAGAACCTATTTTCGCTTTCGGCGCCCTCCGGAGCAAAAAAGACAAACGTCCAGCTTTTGCTGCCACAGCAAAGGTTCCAGCGGGGAAAAGTTATGCTGGTTCTCACTGCCTCCTGGAACCCTTTCAAATGCCACAGACAATTTGGCCCTCTCTGCTTTCCTGCGGACTCCATCCTCAAAAGCACCTGTTTTCGCTTTCGGCAGCCTCCGGAGCAAAAAAGACAAACGTCCAGCTTTTGCTGCCACAGCAAAGGTGCCAGCGGGGAAAAGTAATGCTGGTTCTCACTGCCTCCTGGAACCCTTTCAAATGCCCCAGACAATTTGGCCCTCTCTGCTTTCCTGCGGACTCCATCCTCAAAAGCACCTGTTTTCGCTTTCGGCAACCTCCGGAGCAAAAAAGACAAACGTCCAGCTTTTGCTGCCACAGCAAAGGTGCCAGCAGGGAAAAGTAATGCTGGTTCTCACTGCCTCCTGGAACTCCTTCAAATGCCACAGACAATTTGGCTCTCTCTGCTTTCCTGCGGACTCCATCCTCAAAAGCACCTGTTTTCGCTTTCGGCAGCCTCCGGAGCAAAAAAGACAAACGTCCAGCTTTTGCTGCCACAGCAAAGGTGCCAGCGGGGAAAAGTTATGCTGGTTCTCACTGCCTCCTGGAACCCTTTCAAATGCCACAGACAATTTGGCCCTCTCTGCTTTCCTGCGGACTCCATCCTCAAAAGCACCTGTTTTCGCTTTCGGCAGCCTCCGGAGCAAAAAAGACAAACGTCCAGCTTTTGCTGCCACAGCAAAGGTGCCAGCGGGGAAAAGTAATGCTGGTTCTCACTGCCTCCTGGAACCCTTTCAAATGCCACAGACAATTTGGCCCTCTCTGCTTTCCTGCGGACTCCATCCTCAAAAGCACCTGTTTTCGCTTTCGGCAACCTCCGGAGCAAAAAAGACAAACGTCCAGCTTTTGCTGCCACAGCAAAGGTGCCAGCAGGGAAAAGTAATGCTGGTTCTCACTGCCTCCTGGAACTCCTTCAAATGCCCCAGACAATTTGGCTCTCTCTGCTTTCCTGCGGACTCCATCCTCAAAAGCACCTGTTTTCGCTTTCGGCAGCCTCCGGAGCAAAAAAGACAAACGTCCAGCTTTTGCTGCCACAGCAAAGGTGCCAGCGGGGAAAAGTAATGCTGGTTCTCACTGCCTCCTGGAACCCTTTCAAATGCCCCAGACAATTTGGCCCTCTCTGCTTTCCTGCGGACTCCATCCTCAAAAGCACATGTTTTCGCTTTCGGCAGCCTCCGGAGCAAAAAAGACAAACGTCCAGCTTTTGCTGCCACAGCAAAGGTGCCAGCGGGGAAAAGTAATGCTGGTTCTCACTGCCTCCTGGAACCCTTTCAAATGCCACAGACAATTTGGCCCTCTCTGCTTTCCTGTGGACTCCATCCTCAAAAGCACCTGTTTTCGCTTTCGGCAGCCTCCGGAGCAAAAAAGACAAACGTCCAGCTTTTGCTGCCACAGCAAAGGTGGCAGCGGGGAAAAGTAATGCTGGTTCTCACTGCCTCCTGGAACCCTTTCAAATGCCCCAGACAATTTGGCCCTCTCTGCTTTCCTGCGGACTCCATCCTCAAAAGCACCTGTTTTCGCTTTCGGCAGCCTCCGGAGCAAAAAAGACAAACGTCCAGCTTTTGCTGCCACAGCAAAGGTGCCAGCGGGGAAAAGTAATGCTGGTTCTCACTGCCTCCTGGAACCCTTTCAAATGCCACAGACAATTTGGCCCTCTCTGCTTTCCTGCGGACTCCATCCTCAAAAGCACCTGTTTTCGCTTTTGGCAGCCTCCGGAGCAAAAAAGACAAACGTCCAGCTTTTGCTGCCACAGCAAAGGTGCCAGCGGGGAAAAGTAATGCTGGTTCTCACTGCCTCCTGGAACCCTTTCAAATGCCCCAGACAATTTGGCCCTCTCTGCTTTCCTGCGGACTCCATCCTCAAAAGCACCTGTTTTCTCTTTCGGCAGCCTCCGGAGCAAAAAAGACAAACGTCCAGCTTTTGCTGCCACAGCAAAGGTGGCAGCGGGGAAAAGTAATGCTGGTTCTCACTGCCTCCTGGAACCCTTTCAAATGCCCCAGACAATTTGGCCCTCTCTGCTTTCCTGTGTACTCCATCCTCAAAAGCACCTGTTTTCGCTTTCGGCAGCCTCCGGAGCAAAAAAGACAAACGTCCAGCTTTTGCTGCCACAGCAAAGGTGGCAGCGGGGAAAAGTAATGCTGGTTCTCACTGCCTCCTGGAACCCTTTCAAATGCCCCAGACAATTTGGCCCTCTCTGCTTTCCTGCGGACTCCATCCTCAAAAGCACCTGTTTTCGCTTTCGGCAGCCTCCGGAGCAAAAAAGACAAACGTCCAGCTTTTGCTGCCACAGCAAAGGTGCCAGCGGGGAAAAGTAATGCTGGTTCTCACTGCCTCCTGGAACCCTTTCAAATGCCACAGACAATTTGGCCCTCTCTGCTTTCCTTCGGACTCCATCCTCAAAAGAACCTATTTTCGCTTTCGGCGCCCTCCGGAGCAAAAAAGACAAACGTCCAGCTTTTGCTGCCACAGCAAAGGTGCCAGCGGGGAAAAGTAATGCTGGTTCTCACTGCCTCCTGGAACCCTTTCAAATGCCACAGACAATTTGGCCCTCTCTGCTTTCCTGTGGACTCCATCCTCAAAAGCACCTGTTTTCGCTTTCGGCAGCCTCCGGAGTAAAAAAGACAAACGTCCAGCTTTTGCTGCCACAGCAAAGGTGCCAGCGGGGAAAAGTAATGCTGGTTCTCACTGCCTCCTGGAACCCTTTCAAATGCCACAGACAATTTGGCCCTCTCTGCTTTCCTGCGGACTCCATCCTCAAAAGCACCTTTTTTCGCTTTCGGCAGCCTCCGGAGCAAAAAAGACAAACGTCCAGCTTTTGCTGCCACAGCAAAGGTGCCAGTGGGGAAAAGTAATGCTGGTTCTCACTGCCTCCTGGAACCCTTTCAAATGCCACAGACAATTTGGCCCTCTCTGCTTTCCTGCGGACTCCATCCTCAAAAGCACCTGTTTTCGCTTTCGGCAGCCTCCGGAGCAAAAAAGACAAACGTCCAGCTTTTGCTGCCACAGCAAAGGTACCAGCGGGGAAAAGTAATGCTGGTTCTCACTGCCTCCTGGAACCTCTTCAAATGCCACAGACAATTTGGCCCTCTCTGCTTTCCTGCGGACTCCATCCTCAAAAGCACATGTTTTCGCTTTCGGCAGCCTCCGGAGCAAAAAAGACAAACGTCCAGCTTTTGCTGCCACAGCAAAGGTGCCAGCGGGGAAAAGTAATGCTGGTTCTCACTGCCTCCTGGAACCCTTTCAAATGCCACAGACAATTTGGCCCTCTCTGCTTTCCTGCGGACTCCATCCTCAAAAGCACCTGTTTTCGCTTTCGGCAGCCTCCGGAGCAAAAAAGACAAACGTCCAGCTTTTGCTGCCACAACAAAGGTGCCAGCGGGGAAAAGTAATGCCGGTTCTCACTGCCTCCTGGAACCCTTTCAAATGCCCCAGACAATTTGGCCCTCTCTGCTTTCCTGCGGACTCCATCCTCAAAAGCACCTGTTTTCGCTTTCGGCAGCCTCCGGAGCAAAAAAGACAAACGTCCAGCTTTTGCTGCCACAGCAAAGGTGCCAGCGGGGAAAAGTAATGCTGGTTCTCACTGCCTCCTGGAACCCTTTCAAATGCCCCAGACAATTTGGCCCTCTCTGCTTTCCTGCGGACTCCATCCTCAAAAGCACCTGTTTTCGCTTTCGGCAACCTCCGGAGCAAAAAAGACAAACGTCCAGCTTTTGCTGCCACAGCAAAGGTGCCAGCGGGGAAAAGTAATGCTGGTTCTCACTGCCTCCTGGAACCCTTTCAAATGCCACAGACAATTTGGCCCTCTCTGCTTTCCTGCGGACTCCATCCTCAAAAGCACCTGTTTTCGCTTTCGGCAGCCTCCGGAGCAAAAAAGACAAACGTCCAGCTTTTGCTGCCACAGCAAAGGTGCCAGCGGGGAAAAGTAATGCTGGTTCTCACTGCCTCCTGGAACCCTTTCAAATGCCCCAGACAATTTGGCCCTCTCTGCTTTCCTGCGGACTCCATCCTCAAAAGCACCTGTTTTCGCTTTCGGCAACCTCCGGAGCAAAAAAGACAAACGTCCAGCTTTTGCTGCCACAGCAAAGGTGCCAGCAGGGAAAAGTAATGCTGGTTCTCACTGCCTCCTGGAACTCCTTCAAATGCCCCAGACAATTTGGCTCTCTCTGCTTTCCTGCGGACTCCATCCTCAAAAGCACCTGTTTTCGCTTTGGGCAGCCTCCGGAGCAAAAAAGACAAACGTCCAGCTTTTGCTGCCACAGCAAAGGTGCCAGCGGGGAAAAGTAATGCTGGTTCTCACTGCCTCCTGGAACCCTTTCAAATGCCACAGACAATTTGGCCCTCTCTGCTTTCCTGCGGACTCCATCCTCAAAAGCACCTGTTTTCGCTTTTGGCAGCCTCCGGAGCAAAAAAGACAAACGTCCAGCTTTTGCTGCCACAGCAAAGGTGCCAGCGGGGAAAAGTAATGCTGGTTCTCACTGCCTCCTGGAACCCTTTCAAATGCCACAGACAATTTGGCCCTCTCTGCTTTCCTGCGGACTCCATCCTCAAAAGCACCTGTTTTCGCTTTCGGCAGCCTCCGGAGCAAAAAAGACAAACGTCCAGCTTTTGCTGCCACAGCAAAGGTGCCAGCAGGGGAAAGTAATGCTGGTTCTCACTGCCTCCTGGAACCCTTTCAAATGCCACAGACAATTTGGCCCTCTCTGCTTTCCTGCGGACTCCATCCTCAAAAGCACCTGTTTTCGCTTTTGGCAGCCTCCGGAGCAAAAAAGACAAACGTCCAGCTTTTGCTGCCACAGCAAAGGTGCCAGCGGGGAAAAGTAATGCTGGTTCTCACTGCCTCCTGGAACCCTTTCAAATGCCCCAGACAATTTGGCCCTCTCTGCTTTCCTGCGGACTCCATCCTCAAAAGCACCTGTTTTCTCTTTCGGCAGCCTCCGGAGCAAAAAAGACAAACGTCCAGCTTTTGCTGCCACAGCAAAGGTGCCAGCGGGGAAAAGTAATGCTGGTTCTCACTGCCTCCTGGAACCCTTTCAAATGCCCCAGACAATTTGGCCCTCTCTGCTTTCCTGTGGACTCCATCCTCAAAAGCACCTGTTTTCGCTTTCGGCAGCCTCCGGAGCAAAAAAGACAAACGTCCAGCTTTTGCTGCCACAGCAAAGGTGGCAGCGGGGAAAAGTAATGCTGGTTCTCACTGCCTCCTGGAACCCTTTCAAATGCCCCAGACAATTTGGCCCTCTCTGCTTTCCTGCGGACTCCATCCTCAAAAGCACCTGTTTTCGCTTTCGGCAGCCTCCGGAGCAAAAAAGACAAACGTCCAGCTTTTGCTGCCACAGCAAAGGTGCCAGCGGGGAAAAGTGATGCTGGTTCTCACTGCCTCCTGGAACCCTTTCAAATGCCACAGACAATTTGGCCCTCTCTGCTTTCCTTCGGACTCCATCCTCAAAAGAACCTATTTTCGCTTTCGGCGCCCTCCGGAGCAAAAAAGACAAACGTCCAGCTTTTGCTGCCACAGCAAAGGTGCCAGCGGGGAAAAGTAATGCTGGTTCTCACTGCCTCCTGGAACCCTTTCAAATGCCACAGACAATTTGGCCCTCTCTGCTTTCCTGTGGACTCCATCCTCAAAAGCACCTGTTTTCGCTTTCGGCAGCCTCCGGAGCAAAAAAGACAAACGTCCAGCTTTTGCTGCCACAGCAAAGGTGCCAGCGGGGAAAAGTAATGCTGGTTCTCACTGCCTCCTGGAACCCTTTCAAATGCCACAGACAATTTGGCCCTCTCTGCTTTCCTTCGGACTCCATCCTCAAAAGAACCTATTTTCGCTTTCGGCGCCCTCCGGAGCAAAAAAGACAAACGTCCAGCTTTTGCTGCCACAGCAAAGGTGCCAGTGGGGAAAAGTAATGCTGGTTCTCACTGCCTCCTGGAACCCTTTCAAATGCCACAGACAATTTGGCCCTCTCTGCTTTCCTGCGGACTCCATCCTCAAAAGCACCTGTTTTCGCTTTCGGCAGCCTCCGGAGCAAAAAAGACAAACGTCCAGCTTTTGCTGCCACAGCAAAGGTGCCAGTGGGGAAAAGTAATGCTGGTTCTCACTGCCTCCTGGAACCCTTTCAAATGCCACAGACAATTTGGCCCTCTCTGCTTTCCTGCGGACTCCATCCTCAAAAGCACCTGTTTTCGCTTTCGGCAGCCTCCGGAGCAAAAAAGACAAACGTCCAGCTTTTGCTGCCACAGCAAAGGTACCAGCGGGGAAAAGTAATGCTGGTTCTCACTGCCTCCTGGAACCTCTTCAAATGCCACAGACAATTTGGCCCTCTCTGCTTTCCTGCGGACTCCATCCTCAAAAGCACATGTTTTCGCTTTCGGCAGCCTCCGGAGCAAAAAAGACAAACGTCCAGCTTTTGCTGCCACAGCAAAGGTGCCAGCGGGGAAAAGTAATGCTGGTTCTCACTGCCTCCTGGAACCCTTTCAAATGCCACAGACAATTTGGCCCTCTCTGCTTTCCTGCGGACTCCATCCTCAAAAGCACCTGTTTTCGCTTTCGGCAGCCTCCGGAGCAAAAAAGACAAACGTCCAGCTTTTGCTGCCACAACAAAGGTGCCAGCGGGGAAAAGTAATGCCGGTTCTCACTGCCTCCTGGAACCCTTTCAAATGCCCCAGACAATTTGGCCCTCTCTGCTTTCCTGCGGACTCCATCCTCAAAAGCACCTGTTTTCACTTTCGGCAGCCTCCGGAGCAAAAAAGACAAACGTCCAGCTTTTGCTGCCACAGCAAAGGTGCCAGCGGGGAAAAGTAATGCTGGTTCTCACTGCCTCCTGGAACCCTTTCAAATGCCACAGACAATTTGGCCCTCTCTGCTTTGCTGCGGACTCCATCCTCAAAAGCAGCTGTTTTCGCTTTGGGCAGCCTCCGGAGCAAAAAAGACAAACGTCCAGCTTTTGCTGCCACAGCAAAGGTGCCAGCGGGGAAAAGTAATGCTGGTTCTCACTGCCTCCTGGAACCCTTTCAAATGCCACAGACAATTTGGCCCTCTCTGCTTTCCTGCGGACTCCATCCTCAAAAGAACCTATTTTCGCTTTCGGCGCCCTCCGGAGCAAAAAAGACAAACGTCCAGCTTTTGCTGCCACAGCAAAGGTTCCAGCGGGGAAAAGTTATGCTGGTTCTCACTGCCTCCTGGAACCCTTTCAAATGCCACAGACAATTTGGCCCTCTCTGCTTTCCTGCGGACTCCATCCTCAAAAGCACCTGTTTTCGCTTTCGGCAGCCTCCGGAGCAAAAAAGACAAACGTCCAGCTTTTGCTGCCACAGCAAAGGTGCCAGCGGGGAAAAGTAATGCTGGTTCTCACTGCCTCCTGGAACCCTTTCAAATGCCCCAGACAATTTGGCCCTCTCTGCTTTCCTGCGGACTCCATCCTCAAAAGCACCTGTTTTCGCTTTCGGCAACCTCCGGAGCAAAAAAGACAAACGTCCAGCTTTTGCTGCCACAGCAAAGGTGCCAGCAGGGAAAAGTAATGCTGGTTCTCACTGCCTCCTGGAACTCCTTCAAATGCCACAGACAATTTGGCTCTCTCTGCTTTCCTGCGGACTCCATCCTCAAAAGCACCTGTTTTCGCTTTCGGCAGCCTCCGGAGCAAAAAAGACAAACGTCCAGCTTTTGCTGCCACAGCAAAGGTGCCAGCGGGGAAAAGTTATGCTGGTTCTCACTGCCTCCTGGAACCCTTTCAAATGCCACAGACAATTTGGCCCTCTCTGCTTTCCTGCGGACTCCATCCTCAAAAGCACCTGTTTTCGCTTTGGGCAGCCTCCGGAGCAAAAAAGACAAACGTCCAGCTTTTGCTGCCACAGCAAAGGTGCCAGCGGGGAAAAGTAATGCTGGTTCTCACTGCCTCCTGGAACCCTTTCAAATGCCACAGACAATTTGGCCCTCTCTGCTTTCCTGCGGACTCCATCCTCAAAAGAACCTATTTTCGCTTTCGGCAGCCTCCGGAGCAAAAAAGACAAACGTCCAGCTTTTGCTGCCACAGCAAAGGTGCCAGCAGGGAAAAGTAATGCTGGTTCTCACTGCCTCCTGGAACTCCTTCAAATGCCCCAGACAATTTGGCTCTCTCTGCTTTCCTGCGGACTCCATCCTCAAAAGCAGCTGTTTTCGCTTTCGGCAGCCTCCGGAGCAAAAAAGACAAACGTCCAGCTTTTGCTGCCACAGCAAAGGTGCCAGCGGGGAAAAGTTATGCTGGTTCTCACTGCCTCCTGGAACCCTTTCAAATGCCACAGACAATTTGGCCCTCTCTGCTTTCCTGCGGACTCCATCCTCAAAAGCACCTGTTTTCGCTTTCGGCAACCTCCGGAGCAAAAAAGACAAACGTCCAGCTTTTGCTGCCACAGCAAAGGTGCCAGCGGGGAAAAGTAATGCTGGTTCTCACTGCCTCCTGGAACCCTTTCAAATGCCACAGACAATTTGGCCCTCTCTGCTTTCCTGCGGACTCCATCCTCAAAAGCACCTGTTTTCGCTTTCGGCAACCTCCGGAGCAAAAAAGACAAACGTCCAGCTTTTGCTGCCACAGCAAAGGTGCCAGCAGGGAAAAGTAATGCTGGTTCTCACTGCCTCCTGGAACTCCTTCAAATGCCCCAGACAATTTGGCTCTCTCTGCTTTCCTGCGGACTCCATCCTCAAAAGCACCTGTTTTCGCTTTCGGCAGCCTCCGGAGCAAAAAAGACAAACGTCCAGCTTTTGCTGCCACAGCAAAGGTGCCAGCGGGGAAAAGTAATGCTGGTTCTCACTGCCTCCTGGAACCCTTTCAAATGCCCCAGACAATTTGGCCCTCTCTGCTTTCCTGCGGACTCCATCCTCAAAAGCACATGTTTTCGCTTTCGGCAGCCTCCGGAGCAAAAAAGACAAACGTCCAGCTTTTGCTGCCACAGCAAAGGTGCCAGCGGGGAAAAGTAATGCTGGTTCTCACTGCCTCCTGGAACCCTTTCAAATGCCACAGACAATTTGGCCCTCTCTGCTTTCCTGTGGACTCCATCCTCAAAAGCACCTGTTTTCGCTTTCGGCAGCCTCCGGAGCAAAAAAGACAAACGTCCAGCTTTTGCTGCCACAGCAAAGGTGGCAGCGGGGAAAAGTAATGCTGGTTCTCACTGCCTCCTGGAACCCTTTCAAATGCCCCAGACAATTTGGCCCTCTCTGCTTTCCTGCGGACTCCATCCTCAAAAGCACCTGTTTTCGCTTTCGGCAGCCTCCGGAGCAAAAAAGACAAACGTCCAGCTTTTGCTGCCACAGCAAAGGTGCCAGCGGGGAAAAGTAATGCTGGTTCTCACTGCCTCCTGGAACCCTTTCAAATGCCACAGACAATTTGGCCCTCTCTGCTTTCCTGTGGACTCCATCCTCAAAAGCACCTGTTTTCGCTTTCGGCAGCCTCCGGAGCAAAAAAGACAAACGTCCAGCTTTTGCTGCCACAGCAAAGGTGCCAGCGGGGAAAAGTAATGCTGGTTCTCACTGCCTCCTGGAACCCTTTCAAATGCCCCAGACAATTTGGCCCTCTCTGCTTTCCTGCGGACTCCATCCTCAAAAGCACCTGTTTTCGCTTTCGGCGCCCTCCGGAGCAAAAAAGACAAACGTCCAGCTTTTGCTGCCACAGCAAAGGTGCCAGTGGGGAAAAGTAATGCTGGTTCTCACTGCCTCCTGGTACCCTTTCAAATGCCACAGACAATTTGGCCCTCTCTGCTTTCCTGCGGACTCCATCCTCAAAAGCACCTGTTTTCGCTTTCGGCAGCCTCCGGAGCAAAAAAGACAAACGTCCAGCTTTTGCTGCCACAGCAAAGGTACCAGCGGGGAAAAGTAATGCTGGTTCTCACTGCCTCCTGGAACCTCTTCAAATGCCACAGACAATTTGGCCCTCTCTGCTTTCCTGCGGACTCCATCCTCAAAAGCAGCTGTTTTCGCTTTCGGCAGCCTCCGGAGCAAAAAAGACAAACGTCCAGCTTTTGCTGCCACAGCAAAGGTGCCAGCGGGGAAAAGTAATGCTGGTTCTCACTGCCTCCTGGAACCCTTTCAAATGCCACAGACAATTTGGCCCTCTCTGCTTTCCTGCGGACTCCATCCTCAAAAGCACCTGTTTTCGCTTTCGGCAGCCTCCGGAGCAAAAAAGACAAACGTCCAGCTTTTGCTGCCACAACAAAGGTGCCAGCGGGGAAAAGTAATGCCGGTTCTCACTGCCTCCTGGAACCCTTTCAAATGCCCCAGACAATTTGGCCCTCTCTGCTTTCCTGCGGACTCCATCCTCAAAAGCAGCTGTTTTCGCTTTCGGCAGCCTCCGGAGCAAAAAAGACAAACGTCCAGCTTTTGCTGCCACAGCAAAGGTGCCAGCGGGGAAAAGTAATGCTGGTTCTCACTGCCTCCTGGAACCCTTTCAAATGCCACAGACAATTTGGCCCTCTCTGCTTTGCTGCGGACTCCATCCTCAAAAGCAGCTGTTTTCGCTTTCGGCAGCCTCCGGAGCAAAAAAGACAAACGTCCAGCTTTTGCTGCCACAGCAAAGGTGCCAGCGGGGAAAAGTAATGCTGGTTCTCACTGCCTCCTGGAACCCTTTCAAATGCCACAGACAATTTGGCCCTCTCTGCTTTCCTGCGGACTCCATCCTCAAAAGAACCTATTTTCGCTTTCGGCGCCCTCCGGAGCAAAAAAGACAAACGTCCAGCTTTTGCTGCCACAGCAAAGGTGCCAGCGGGGAAAAGTTATGCTGGTTCTCACTGCCTCCTGGAACCCTTTCAAATGCCACAGACAATTTGGCCCTCTCTGCTTTCCTGCGGACTCCATCCACAAAAGCACCTGTTTTCGCTTTCGGCAGCCTCCGGAGCAAAAAAGACAAACGTCCAGCTTTTGCTGCCACAGCAAAGGTGCCAGCGGGGAAAAGTAATGCTGGTTCTCACTGCCTCCTGGAACCCTTTCAAATGCCCCAGACAATTTGGCCCTCTCTGCTTTCCTGCGGACTCCATCCTCAAAAGCACCTGTTTTCGCTTTGGGCAACCTCCGGAGCAAAAAAGACAAACGTCCAGCTTTTGCTGCCACAGCAAAGGTGCCAGCGGGGAAAAGTAATGCTGGTCCTCATTGCCTCCTGGAACTCCTTCAAATGCCCCAGACAATTTGGCTCTCTCTGCTTTCCTGCGGACTCCATCCTCAAAAGCACCTGTTTTCGCTTTCGGCATCCTCCGGAGCAAAAAAGACAAACGTCCAGCTTTTGCTGCCACAGCAAAGGTGCCAGCGGGGAAAAGTTATGCTGGTTCTCACTGCCTCCTGGAACCCTTTCAAATGCCACAGACAATTTGGCCCTCTCTGCTTTCCTGCGGACTCCATCCTCAAAAGCACCTGTTTTCGCTTTCGGCAGCCTCCGGAGCAAAAAAGACAAACGTCCAGCTTTTGCTGCCACAGCAAAGGTGGCAGCGGGGAAAAGTAATGCTGGTTCTCACTGCCTCCTGGAACCCTTTCAAATGCCACAGACAATTTGGCCCTCTCTGCTTTCCTGCGGACTCCATCCTCAAAAGCACCTGTTTTCGCTTTCGGCAGACTCCGGAGCAAAAAAGACAAACGTCCAGCTTTTGCTGCCACAGCAAAGGTGCCAGCGGGGAAAAGTAATGCTGGTTCTCACTGCCTCCTGGAACCCTTTCAAATGCCCCAGACAATTTGGCCCTCTCTGCTTTCCTGTGGACTCCATCCTCAAAAGCACCTGTTTTCGCTTTCGGCAACCTCCGGAGCAAAAAAGACAAACGTCCAGCTTTTGCTGCCACAGCAAAGGTGCCAGCGGGGAAAAGTAATGCTGGTTCTCACTGCCTCCTGGAACTCCTTCAAATGCCCCAGACAATTTGGCTCTCTCTGCTTTCCTGCGAACTCCATCCTCAAAAGCACCTGTTTTCGCTTTCGGCAGCCTCCGGAGCAAAAAAGACAAACGTCCAGCTTTTGCTGCCACAGCAAAGGTGCCAGCGGGGAAAAGTAATGCTGGTTCTCACTGCCTCCTGGAACCCTTTCAAATGCCCCAGACAATTTGGCCCTCTCTGCTTTCCTGCGGACTCCATCCTCAAAAGCACCTGTTTTCGCTTTCGGCAGCCTCCGGAGCAAAAAAGACAAACGTCCAGCTTTTGCTGCCACAGCAAAGGTGCCAGCGGGGAAAAGTAATGCTGGTTCTCACTGCCTCCTGGAACCCTTTCAAATGCCACAGACAATTTGGCCCTCTCTGCTTTCCTGTGGACTCCATCCTCAAAAGCACCTGTTTTCGCTTTCGGCAGCCTCCGGAGCAAAAAAGACAAACGTCCAGCTTTTGCTGCCACAGCAAAGGTGGCAGCGGGGAAAAGTAATGCTGGTTCTCACTGCCTCCTGGAACCCTTTCAAATGCCCCAGACAATTTGGCCCTCTCTGCTTTCCTGCGGACTCCATCCTCAAAAGCACCTGTTTTCGCTTTCGGCAGCCTCCGGAGCAAAAAAGACAAACGTCCAGCTTTTGCTGCCACAGCAAAGGTGCCAGCGGGGAAAAGTAATGCTGGTTCTCACTGCCTCCTGGAACCCTTTCAAATGCCACAGACAATTTGGCCCTCTCTGCTTTCCTTCGGACTCCATCCTCAAAAGAACCTATTTTCGCTTTCGGCGCCCTCCGGAGCAAAAAAGACAAACGTCCAGCTTTTGCTGCCACAGCAAAGG
The DNA here is from genome assembly GCF_965231255.1 of Vanellus vanellus. NCBI lineage: Eukaryota > Metazoa > Chordata > Aves > Charadriiformes > Charadriidae > Vanellus > Vanellus vanellus. Next base: position 30,585 of record NW_028128379.1, read on the forward strand.
TGCCAGCGGGGAAAAGTAATGCTGGTTCTCACTGCCTCCTGGAACCCTTTCAAATGCCACAGACAATTTGGCCCTCTCTGCTTTCCTGTGGACTCCATCCTCAAAAGCACCTGTTTTCGCTTTCGGCAGCCTCCGAGCAAAAAAGACAAACGTCCAGCTTTTGCTGCCACAGCAAAGGTGCCAGCGGGGAAAAGTAATGCTGGTTCTCACTGCCTCCTGGAACCCTTTCAAATGCCCCAGACAATTTGGCCCTCTCTGCTTTCCTGCGGACTCCATCCTCAAAAGCACCTGTTTTCGCTTTCGGCGCCCTCGGGAGCAAAAAAGACAAACGTCCAGCTTTTGCTGCCACAGCAAAGGTGCCAGTGGGGAAAAGTAATGCTGGTTCTCACTGCCTCCTGGTACCCTTTCAAATGCCACAGACAATTTGGCCCTCTCTGCTTTCCTGCGGACTCCATCCTCAAAAGCACCTGTTTTCGCTTTCGGCAGCCTCCGGAGCAAAAAAGACAAACGTCCAGCTTTTGCTGCCACAGCAAAGGTACCAGCGGGGAAAAGTAATGCTGGTTCTCACTGCCTCCTGGAACCTCTTCAAATGCCACAGACAATTTGGCCCTCTCTGCTTTCCTGCGGACTCCATCCTCAAAAGCAGCTGTTTTCGCTTTCGGCAGCCTCCGGAGCAAAAAAGACAAACGTCCAGCTTTTGCTGCCACAGCAAAGGTGCCAGCGGGGAAAAGTAATGCTGGTTCTCACTGCCTCCTGGAACCCTTTCAAATGCCACAGACAATTTGGCCCTCTCTGCTTTCCTGCGGACTCCATCCTCAAAAGCACCTGTTTTCGCTTTCGGCAGCCTCCGGAGCAAAAAAGACAAACGTCCAGCTTTTGCTGCCACAGCAAAGGTGCCAGCGGGGAAAAGTAATGCCGGTTCTCACTGCCTCCTGGAACCCTTTCAAATGCCCCAGACAATTTGGCCCTCTCTGCTTTCCTGCGGACTCCATCCTCAAAAGCACCTGTTTTCGCTTTCGGCAGCCTCCGGAGCAAAAAAGACAAACGTCCAGCTTTTGCTGCCACAGCAAAGGTGCCAGCGGGGAAAAGTAATGCTGGTTCTCACTGCCTCCTGGAACCCTTTCAAATGCCACAGACAATTTGGCCCTCTCTGCTTTCCTGCGGACTCCATCCTCAAAAGCAGCTGTTTTCGCTTTGGGCAGCCTCCGGAGCAAAAAAGACAAACGTCCAGCTTTTGCTGCCACAGCAAAGGTGCCAGCGGGGAAAAGTAATGCTGGTTCTCACTGCCTCCTGGAACCCTTTCAAATGCCACAGACAATTTGGCCCTCTCTGCTTTCCTGCGGACTCCATCCTCAAAAGAACCTATTTTCGCTTTCGGCGCCCTCCGGAGCAAAAAAGACAAACGTCCAGCTTTTGCTGCCACAGCAAAGGTGCCAGCGGGGAAAAGTTATGCTGGTTCTCACTGCCTCCTGGAACCCTTTCAAATGCCACAGACAATTTGGCCCTCTCTGCTTTCCTGCGGACTCCATCCACAAAAGCACCTGTTTTCGCTTTCGGCAGCCTCCGGAGCAAAAAAGACAAACGTCCAGCTTTTGCTGCCACAGCAAAGGTGCCAGCGGGGAAAAGTAATGCTGGTTCTCACTGCCTCCTGGAACCCTTTCAAATGCCCCAGACAATTTGGCCCTCTCTGCTTTCCTGCGGACTCCATCCTCAAAAGCACCTGTTTTCGCTTTGGGCAACCTCCGGAGCAAAAAAGACAAACGTCCAGCTTTTGCTGCCACAGCAAAGGTGCCAGCGGGGAAAAGTAATGCTGGTCCTCATTGCCTCCTGGAACTCCTTCAAATGCCCCAGACAATTTGGCTCTCTCTGCTTTCCTGCGGACTCCATCCTCAAAAGCACCTGTTTTCGCTTTCGGCAGCCTCCGGAGCAAAAAAGACAAACGTCCAGCTTTTGCTGCCACAGCAAAGGTGCCAGCGGGGAAAAGTTATGCTGGTTCTCACTGCCTCCTGGAACCCTTTCAAATGCCACAGACAATTTGGCCCTCTCTGCTTTCCTGCGGACTCCATCCTCAAAAGCACCTGTTTTCGCTTTCGGCAGCCTCCGGAGCAAAAAAGACAAACGTCCAGCTTTTGCTGCCACAGCAAAGGTGGCAGCGGGGAAAAGTAATGCTGGTTCTCACTGCCTCCTGGAACCCTTTCAAATGCCACAGACAATTTGGCCCTCTCTGCTTTCCTGCGGACTCCATCCTCAAAAGCACCTGTTTTCGCTTTCGGCAGCCTCCGGAGCAAAAAAGACAAACGTCCAGCTTTTGCTGCCACAGCAAAGGTGCCAGCGGGGAAAAGTAATGCTGGTTCTCACTGCCTCCTGGAACCCTTTCAAATGCCCCAGACAATTTGGCCCTCTCTGCTTTCCTGTGGACTCCATCCTCAAAAGCACCTGTTTTCGCTTTCGGCAACCTCCGGAGCAAAAAAGACAAACGTCCAGCTTTTGCTGCCACAGCAAAGGTGCCAGCGGGGAAAAGTAATGCTGGTTCTCACTGCCTCCTGGAACTCCTTCAAATGCCCCAGACAATTTGGCTCTCTCTGCTTTCCTGCGGACTCCATCCTCAAAAGCACCTGTTTTCGCTTTCGGCAGCCTCCGGAGCAAAAAAGACAAACGTCCAGCTTTTGCTGCCACAGCAAAGGTGCCAGCGGGGAAAAGTAATGCTGGTTCTCACTGCCTCCTGGAACCCTTTCAAATGCCACAGACAATTTGGCCCTCTCTGCTTTCCTGCGGACTCCATCCTCAAAAGCACCTGTTTTCGCTTTCGGCAGCCTCCGGAGCAAAAAAGACAAACGTCCAGCTTTTGCTGCCACAGCAAAGGTGCCAGCGGGGAAAAGTAATGCTGGTTCTCACTGCCTCCTGGAACCCTTTCAAATGCCACAGACAATTTGGCCCTCTCTGCTTTCCTGCGGACTCCATCCTCAAAAGCACATGTTTTCGCTTTCGGCAGCCTCCGGAGCAAAAAAGACAAACGTCCAGCTTTTGCTGCCACAGCAAAGGTGCCAGCGGGGAAAAGTAATGCTGGTTCTCACTGCCTCCTGGAACCCTTTCAAATGCCACAGACAATTTGGCCCTCTCTGCTTTCCTGTGGACTCCATCGTCAAAAGCACCTGTTTTCGCTTTCGGCAGCCTCCGGAGCAAAAAAGACAAACGTCCAGCTTTTGCTGCCACAGCAAAGGTGCCAGCGGGGAAAAGTAATGCTGGTTCTCACTGCCTCCTGGAACCCTTTCAAATGCCACAGACAATTTGGCCCTCTCTGCTTTCCTGTGGACTCCATCCTCAAAAGCACCTGTTTTCGCTTTCGGCAGCCTCCGGAGCAAAAAAGACAAACGTCCAGCTTTTGCTGCCACAGCAAAGGTGCCAGCGGGGAAAAGTAATGCTGGTTCTCACTGCCTCCTGGAACCCTTTCAAATGCCACAGACAATTTGGCCCTCTCTGCTTTCCTTCGGACTCCATCCTCAAAAGCACCTATTTTCGCTTTCGGCGCCCTCCGGAGCAAAAAAGACAAACGTCCAGCTTTTGCTGCCACAGCAAAGGTGCCAGCAGGGAAAAGTAATGCTGGTTCTCACTGCCTCCTGGAACCCTTTCAAATGCCACAGACAATTTGGCCCTCTCTGCTTTCCTGCGGACTCCATCCTCAAAAGCACCTGTTTTCGCTTTCGGCAGCCTCCGGAGCAAAAAAGACAAACGTCCAGCTTTTGCTGCCACAGCAAAGGTGCCAGCAGGGAAAAGTAATGCTGGTTCTCACTGCCTCCTGGAACTCCTTCAAATGCCCCAGACAATTTGGCTCTCTCTGCTTTCCTGCGGACTCCATCCTCAAAAGCAGCTGTTTTCGCTTTCGGCAGCCTCCGGAGCAAAAAAGACAAACGTCCAGCTTTTGCTGCCACAGCAAAGGTGCCAGCGGGGAAAAGTTATGCTGGTTCTCACTGCCTCCTGGAACCCTTTCAAATGCCACAGACAATTTGGCCCTCTCTGCTTTCCTGCGGACTCCATCCTCAAAAGCACCTGTTTTCGCTTTCGGCAACCTCCGGAGCAAAAAAGACAAACGTCCAGCTTTTGCTGCCACAGCAAAGGTGCCAGCGGGGAAAAGTAATGCTGGTTCTCACTGCCTCCTGGAACCCTTTCAAATGCCACAGACAATTTGGCCCTCTCTGCTTTCCTGCGGACTCCATCCTCAAAAGCACCTGTTTTCGCTTTCGGCAACCTCCGGAGCAAAAAAGACAAACGTCCAGCTTTTGCTGCCACAGCAAAGGTGCCAGCAGGGAAAAGTAATGCTGGTTCTCACTGCCTCCTGGAACTCCTTCAAATGCCCCAGACAATTTGGCTCTCTCTGCTTTCCTGCGGACTCCATCCTCAAAAGCACCTGTTTTCGCTTTCGGCAGCCTCCGGAGCAAAAAAGACAAACGTCCAGCTTTTGCTGCCACAGCAAAGGTGCCAGCGGGGAAAAGTAATGCTGGTTCTCACTGCCTCCTGGAACCCTTTCAAATGCCCCAGACAATTTGGCCCTCTCTGCTTTCCTGCGGACTCCATCCTCAAAAGCACATGTTTTCGCTTTCGGCAGCCTCCGGAGCAAAAAAGACAAACGTCCAGCTTTTGCTGCCACAGCAAAGGTGCCAGCGGGGAAAAGTAATGCTGGTTCTCACTGCCTCCTGGAACCCTTTCAAATGCCACAGACAATTTGGCCCTCTCTGCTTTCCTGTGGACTCCATCCTCAAAAGCACCTGTTTTCGCTTTCGGCAGCCTCCGGAGCAAAAAAGACAAACGTCCAGCTTTTGCTGCCACAGCAAAGGTGGCAGCGGGGAAAAGTAATGCTGGTTCTCACTGCCTCCTGGAACCCTTTCAAATGCCCCAGACAATTTGGCCCTCTCTGCTTTCCTGCGGACTCCATCCTCAAAAGCACCTGTTTTCGCTTTCGGCAGCCTCCGGAGCAAAAAAGACAAACGTCCAGCTTTTGCTGCCACAGCAAAGGTGCCAGCGGGGAAAAGTAATGCTGGTTCTCACTGCCTCCTGGAACCCTTTCAAATGCCACAGACAATTTGGCCCTCTCTGCTTTCCTGTGGACTCCATCCTCAAAAGCACCTGTTTTCGCTTTCGGCAGCCTCCGGAGCAAAAAAGACAAACGTCCAGCTTTTGCTGCCACAGCAAAGGTGCCAGCGGGGAAACGTAATGCTGGTTCTCACTGCCTCCTGGAACCCTTTCAAATGCCCCAGACAATTTGGCCCTCTCTGCTTTCCTGCGGACTCCATCCTCAAAAGCACCTGTTTTCGCTTTCGGCGCCCTCCGGAGCAAAAAAGACAAACGTCCAGCTTTTGCTGCCACAGCAAAGGTGCCAGTGGGGAAAAGTAATGCTGGTTCTCACTGCCTCCTGGTACCCTTTCAAATGCCACAGACAATTTGGCCCTCTCTGCTTTCCTGCGGACTCCATCCTCAAAAGCACCTGTTTTCGCTTTCGGCAGCCTCCGGAGCAAAAAAGACAAACGTCCAGCTTTTGCTGCCACAGCAAAGGTACCAGCGGGGAAAAGTAATGCTGGTTCTCACTGCCTCCTGGAACCTCTTCAAATGCCACAGACAATTTGGCCCTCTCTGCTTTCCTGCGGACTCCATCCTCAAAAGCAGCTGTTTTCGCTTTCGGCAGCCTCCGGAGCAAAAAAGACAAACGTCCAGCTTTTGCTGCCACAGCAAAGGTGCCAGCGGGGAAAAGTAATGCTGGTTCTCACTGCCTCCTGGAACCCTTTCAAATGCCACAGACAATTTGGCCCTCTCTGCTTTCCTGCGGACTCCATCCTCAAAAGCACCTGTTTTCGCTTTCGGCAGCCTCCGGAGCAAAAAAGACAAACGTCCAGCTTTTGCTGCCACAACAAAGGTGCCAGCGGGGAAAAGTAATGCCGGTTCTCACTGCCTCCTGGAACCCTTTCAAATGCCCCAGACAATTTGGCCCTCTCTGCTTTCCTGCGGACTCCATCCTCAAAAGCAGCTGTTTTCGCTTTCGGCAGCCTCCGGAGCAAAAAAGACAAACGTCCAGCTTTTGCTGCCACAGCAAAGGTGCCAGCGGGGAAAAGTAATGCTGGTTCTCACTGCCTCCTGGAACCCTTTCAAATGCCACAGACAATTTGGCCCTCTCTGCTTTGCTGCGGACTCCATCCTCAAAAGCAGCTGTTTTCGCTTTGGGCAGCCTCCGGAGCAAAAAAGACAAACGTCCAGCTTTTGCTGCCACAGCAAAGGTGCCAGCGGGGAAAAGTAATGCTGGTTCTCACTGCCTCCTGGAACCCTTTCAAATGCCACAGACAATTTGGCCCTCTCTGCTTTCCTGCGGACTCCATCCTCAAAAGAACCTATTTTCGCTTTCGGCGCCCTCCGGAGCAAAAAAGACAAACGTCCAGCTTTTGCTGCCACAGCAAAGGTGCCAGCGGGGAAAAGTTATGCTGGTTCTCACTGCCTCCTGGAACCCTTTCAAATGCCACAGACAATTTGGCCCTCTCTGCTTTCCTGCGGACTCCATCCACAAAAGCACCTGTTTTCGCTTTCGGCAGCCTCCGGAGCAAAAAAGACAAACGTCCAGCTTTTGCTGCCACAGCAATGGTGCCAGCGGGGAAAAGTAATGCTGGTTCTCACTGCCTCCTGGAACCCTTTCAAATGCCCCAGACAATTTGGCCCTCTCTGCTTTCCTGCGGACTCCATCCTCAAAAGCACCTGTTTTCGCTTTGGGCAACCTCCGGAGCAAAAAAGACAAACGTCCAGCTTTTGCTGCCACAGCAAAGGTGCCAGCGGGGAAAAGTAATGCTGGTCCTCATTGCCTCCTGGAACTCCTTCAAATGCCCCAGACAATTTGGCTCTCTCTGCTTTCCTGCGGACTCCATCCTCAAAAGCACCTGTTTTCGCTTTCGGCAGCCTCCGGAGCAAAAAAGACAAACGTCCAGCTTTTGCTGCCACAGCAAAGGTGCCAGCGGGGAAAAGTTATGCTGGTTCTCACTGCCTCCTGGAACCCTTTCAAATGCCACAGACAATTTGGCCCTCTCTGCTTTCCTGCGGACTCCATCCTCAAAAGCACCTGTTTTCGCTTTCGGCAGCCTCCGGAGCAAAAAAGACAAACGTCCAGCTTTTGCTGCCACAGCAAAGGTGGCAGCGGGGAAAAGTAATGCTGGTTCTCACTGCCTCCTGGAACCCTTTCAAATGCCCCAGACAATTTGGCCCTCTCTGCTTTCCTGCGGACTCCATCCTCAAAAGCACCTGTTTTCGCTTTCGGCAGCCTCCGGAGCAAAAAAGACAAACGTCCAGCTTTTGCTGCCACAGCAAAGGTGCCAGCGGGGAAAAGTAATGCTGGTTCTCACTGCCTCCTGGAACCCTTTCAAATGCCCCAGACAATTTGGCCCTCTCTGCTTTCCTGTGGACTCCATCCTCAAAAGCACCTGTTTTCGCTTTCGGCAACCTCCGGAGCAAAAAAGACAAACGTCCAGCTTTTGCTGCCACAGCAAAGGTGCCAGCGGGGAAAAGTAATGCTGGTTCTCACTGCCTCCTGGAACTCCTTCAAATGCCCCAGACAATTTGGCTCTCTCTGCTTTCCTGCGAACTCCATCCTCAAAAGCACCTGTTTTCGCTTTCGGCAGCCTCCGGAGCAAAAAAGACAAACGTCCAGCTTTTGCTGCCACAGCAAAGGTGCCAGCGGGGAAAAGTAATGCTGGTTCTCACTGCCTCCTGGAACCCTTTCAAATGCCACAGACAATTTGGCCCTCTCTGCTTTCCTGCGGACTCCATCCTCAAAAGCACCTGTTTTCGCTTTCGGCAGCCTCCGGAGCAAAAAAGACAAACGTCCAGCTTTTGCTGCCACAGCAAAGGTGCCAGCGGGGAAAAGTAATGCTGGTTCTCACTGCCTCCTGGAACCCTTTCAAATGCCACAGACAATTTGGCCCTCTCTGCTTTCCTGTGGACTCCATCCTCAAAAGCACCTGTTTTCGCTTTCGGCAGCCTCCGGAGCAAAAAAGACAAACGTCCAGCTTTTGCTGCCACAGCAAAGGTGGCAGCGGGGAAAAGTAATGCTGGTTCTCACTGCCTCCTGGAACCGTTTCAAATGCCCCAGACAATTTGGCCCTCTCTGCTTTCCTGCGGACTCCATCCTCAAAAGCACCTGTTTTCGCTTTCGGCAGCCTCCGGAGCAAAAAAGACAAACGTCCAGCTTTTGCTGCCACAGCAAAGGTGCCAGCGGGGAAAAGTAATGCTGGTTCTCACTGCCTCCTGGAACCCTTTCAAATGCCACAGACAATTTGGCCCTCTCTGCTTTCCTTCGGACTCCATCCTCAAAAGAACCTATTTTCGCTTTCGGCGCCCTCCGGAGCAAAAAAGACAAACGTCCAGCTTTTGCTGCCACAGCAAAGGTGCCAGCGGGGAAAAGTAATGCTGGTTCTCACTGCCTCCTGGAACCCTTTCAAATGCCACAGACAATTTGGCCCTCTCTGCTTTCCTGTGGACTCCATCCTCAAAAGCACCTGTTTTCGCTTTCGGCAGCCTCCGAGCAAAAAAGACAAACGTCCAGCTTTTGCTGCCACAGCAAAGGTGCCAGCGGGGAAAAGTAATGCTGGTTCTCACTGCCTCCTGGAACCCTTTCAAATGCCCCAGACAATTTGGCCCTCTCTGCTTTCCTGCGGACTCCATCCTCAAAAGCACCTGTTTTCGCTTTCGGCGCCCTCGGGAGCAAAAAAGACAAACGTCCAGCTTTTGCTGCCACAGCAAAGGTGCCAGTGGGGAAAAGTAATGCTGGTTCTCACTGCCTCCTGGTACCCTTTCAAATGCCACAGACAATTTGGCCCTCTCTGCTTTCCTGCGGACTCCATCCTCAAAAGCACCTGTTTTCGCTTTCGGCAGCCTCCGGAGCAAAAAAGACAAACGTCCAGCTTTTGCTGCCACAGCAAAGGTACCAGCGGGGAAAAGTAATGCTGGTTCTCACTGCCTCCTGGAACCTCTTCAAATGCCACAGACAATTTGGCCCTCTCTGCTTTCCTGCGGACTCCATCCTCAAAAGCAGCTGTTTTCGCTTTCGGCAGCCTCCGGAGCAAAAAAGACAAACGTCCAGCTTTTGCTGCCACAGCAAAGGTGCCAGCGGGGAAAAGTAATGCTGGTTCTCACTGCCTCCTGGAACCCTTTCAAATGCCACAGACAATTTGGCCCTCTCTGCTTTCCTGCGGACTCCATCCTCAAAAGCACCTGTTTTCGCTTTCGGCAGCCTCCGGAGCAAAAAAGACAAACGTCCAGCTTTTGCTGCCACAACAAAGGTGCCAGCGGGGAAAAGTAATGCCGGTTCTCACTGCCTCCTGGAACCCTTTCAAATGCCCCAGACAATTTGGCCCTCTCTGCTTTCCTGCGGACTCCATCCTCAAAAGCACCTGTTTTCGCTTTCGGCAGCCTCCGGAGCAAAAAAGACAAACGTCCAGCTTTTGCTGCCACAGCAAAGGTGCCAGCGGGGAAAAGTAATGCTGGTTCTCACTGCCTCCTGGAACCCTTTCAAATGCCACAGACAATTTGGCCCTCTCTGCTTTGCTGCGGACTCCATCCTCAAAAGCAGCTGTTTTCGCTTTGGGCAGCCTCCGGAGCAAAAAAGACAAACGTCCAGCTTTTGCTGCCACAGCAAAGGTGCCAGCGGGGAAAAGTAATGCTGGTTCTCACTGCCTCCTGGAACCCTTTCAAATGCCACAGACAATTTGGCCCTCTCTGCTTTCCTGCGGACTCCATCCTCAAAAGAACCTATTTTCGCTTTCGGCGCCCTCCGGAGCAAAAAAGACAAACGTCCAGCTTTTGCTGCCACAGCAAAGGTGCCAGCGGGGAAAAGTTATGCTGGTTCTCACTGCCTCCTGGAACCCTTTCAAATGCCACAGACAATTTGGCCCTCTCTGCTTTCCTGCGGACTCCATCCACAAAAGCACCTGTTTTCGCTTTCGGCAGCCTCCGGAGCAAAAAAGACAAACGTCCAGCTTTTGCTGCCACAGCAAAGGTGCCAGCGGGGAAAAGTAATGCTGGTTCTCACTGCCTCCTGGAACCCTTTCAAATGCCCCAGACAATTTGGCCCTCTCTGCTTTCCTGCGGACTCCATCCTCAAAAGCACCTGTTTTCGCTTTGGGCAACCTCCGGAGCAAAAAAGACAAACGTCCAGCTTTTGCTGCCACAGCAAAGGTGCCAGCGGGGAAAAGTAATGCTGGTCCTCATTGCCTCCTGGAACTCCTTCAAATGCCCCAGACAATTTGGCTCTCTCTGCTTTCCTGCGGACTCCATCCTCAAAAGCACCTGTTTTCGCTTTCGGCAGCCTCCGGAGCAAAAAAGACAAACGTCCAGCTTTTGCTGCCACAGCAAAGGTGCCAGCGGGGAAAAGTTATGCTGGTTCTCACTGCCTCCTGGAACCCTTTCAAATGCCACAGACAATTTGGCCCTCTCTGCTTTCCTGCGGACTCCATCCTCAAAAGCACCTGTTTTCGCTTTCGGCAGCCTCCGGAGCAAAAAAGACAAACGTCCAGCTTTTGCTGCCACAGCAAAGGTGCCAGCGGGGAAAAGTAATGCTGGTTCTCACTGCCTCCTGGAACCCTTTCAAATGCCACAGACAATTTGGCCCTCTCTGCTTTCCTGCGGACTCCATCCTCAAAAGCACCTGTTTTCGCTTTCGGCAGCCTCCGGAGCAAAAAAGACAAACGTCCAGCTTTTGCTGCCACAGCAAAGGTGCCAGCGGGGAAAAGTAATGCTGGTTCTCACTGCCTCCTGGAACCCTTTCAAATGCCCCAGACAATTTGGCCCTCTCTGCTTTCCTGTGGACTCCATCCTCAAAAGCTCCTGTTTTCGCTTTCGGCAACCTCCGGAGCAAAAAAGACAAACGTCCAGCTTTTGCTGCCACAGCAAAGGTGCCAGCGGGGAAAAGTAATGCTGGTTCTCACTGCCTCCTGGAACTCCTTCAAATGCCCCAGACAATTTGGCTCTCTCTGCTTTCCTGCGGACTCCATCCTCAAAAGCACCTGTTTTCGCTTTCGGCAGCCTCCGGAGCAAAAAAGACAAACGTCCAGCTTTTGCTGCCACAGCAAAGGTGCCAGCGGGGAAAAGTAATGCTGGTTCTCACTGCCTCCTGGAACCCTTTCAAATGCCACAGACAATTTGGCCCTCTCTGCTTTCCTGCGGACTCCATCCTCAAAAGCACCTGTTTTCGCTTTCGGCAGCCTCCGGAGCAAAAAAGACAAACGTCCAGCTTTTGCTGCCACAGCAAAGGTGCCAGCGGGGAAAAGTAATGCTGGTTCTCACTGCCTCCTGGAACCCTTTCAAATGCCACAGACAATTTGGCCCTCTCTGCTTTCCTGCGGACTCCATCCTCAAAAGCACCTGTTTTCGCTTTCGGCAGCCTCCGGAGCAAAAAAGACAAACGTCCAGCTTTTGCTGCCACAGCAAAGGTGCCAGCGGGGAAAAGTAATGCTGGTTCTCACTGCCTCCTGGAACCCTTTCAAATGCCACAGACAATTTGGCCCTCTCTGCTTTCCTGTGGACTCCATCCTCAAAAGCACCTGTTTTCGCTTTCGGCAGCCTCCGGAGCAAAAAAGACAAACGTCCAGCTTTTGCTGCCACAGCAAAGGTGCCAGCGGGGAAAAGTAATGCTGGTTCTCACTGCCTCCTGGAACCCTTTCAAATGCCACAGACAATTTGGCCCTCTCTGCTTTCCTGCGGACTCCATCCTCAAAAGCACCTGTTTTCGCTTTCGGCAGCCTCCGGAGCAAAAAAGACAAACGTCCAGCTTTTGCTGCCACAGCAAAGGTGCCAGCGGGGAAAAGTAATGCTGGTTCTCACTGCCTCCTGGAACCCTTTCAAATGCCACAGACAATTTGGCCCTCTCTGCTTTCCTTCGGACTCCATCCTCAAAAGCACCTATTTTCGCTTTCGGCGCCCTCCGGAGCAAAAAAGACAAACGTCCAGCTTTTGCTGCCACAGCAAAGGTGCCAGCAGGGAAAAGTAATGCTGGTTCTCACTGCCTCCTGGAACCCTTTCAAATGCCACAGACAATTTGGCCCTCTCTGCTTTCCTGCGGACTCCATCCTCAAAAGCACCTGTTTTCGCTTTCGGCAGCCTCCGGAGCAAAAAAGACAAACGTCCAGCTTTTGCTGCCACAACAAAGGTGCCAGCGGGGAAAAGTAATGCTGGTTCTCACTGCCTCCTGGAACCCTTTCAAATGCCACAGACAATTTGGCCCTCTCTGCTTTCCTGCGGACTCCATCCTCAAAAGCACCTGTTTTCGCTTTCGGCAGCCTCCGGAGCAAAAAAGACAAACGTCCAGCTTTTGCTGCCACAGCAAAGGTGCCAGCGGGGAAAAGGAATGCTGGTTCTCACTGCCTCCTGGAACCCTTTCAAATGCCACAGACAATTTGGCCCTCTCTGCTTTCCTGCGGACTCCATCCTCAAAAGCACCTGTTTTCGCTTTTGGCAGCCTCCGGAGCAAAAAAGACAAACGTCCAGCTTTTGCTGCCACAGCAAAGGTGCCAGCGAGGAAAAGTAATGCTGGTTCTCACTGCCTCCTGGAACCCTTTCAAATGCCACAGACAATTTGGCCCTCTCTGCTTTCCTGCGGACTCCATCCTCAAAAGCACCTGTTTTCGCTTTCGGCAGCCTCCGGAGCAAAAAAGACAAACGTCCAGCTTTTGCTGCCACAGCAAAGGTGCCAGCGGGGAAAAGTAATGCTGGTTCTCACTGCCTCCTGGAACCCTTTCAAATGCCACAGACAATTTGGCCCTCTCTGCTTTCCTGCGGACTTTATCCTCAAAAGCACATGTTTTCGCTTTCGGCAGCCTCCGGAGCAAAAAAGACAAACGTCCAGCTTTTGCTGCCACAGCAAAGGTGCCAGCGGGGAAAAGTAATGCTGGTTCTCACTGCCTCCTGGAACCCTTTCAAATGCCACAGACAATTTGGCCCTCTCTGCTTTCCTGTGGACTCCATCGTCAAAAGCACCTGTTTTCGCTTTCGGCAGCCTCCGGAGCAAAAAAGACAAACGTCCAGCTTTTGCTGCCACAGCAAAGGTGCCAGCGGGGAAAAGTAATGCTGGTTCTCACTGCCTCCTGGAACCCTTTCAAATGCCCCAGACAATTTGGCCCTCTCTGCTTTCCTGCGGACTCCATCCTCAAAAGCACCTGTTTTCGCTTTCGGCAGCCTCCGGAGCAAAAAAGACAAACGTCCAGCTTTTGCTGCCACAGCAAAGGTGCCAGCGGGGAAAAGTAATGCTGGTTCTCACTGCCTCCTGGAACCCTTTCAAATGCCACAGACAATTTGGCCCTCTCTGCTTTCCTTCGGACTCCATCCTCAAAAGCACCTATTTTCGCTTTCGGCGCCCTCCGGAGCAAAAAAGACAAACGTCCAGCTTTTGCTGCCACAGCAAAGGTGCCAGCAGGGAAAAGTAATGCTGGTTCTCACTGCCTCCTGGAACCCTTTCAAATGCCACAGACAATTTGGCCCTCTCTGCTTTCCTGCGGACTCCATCCTCAAAAGCACCTGTTTTCGCTTTCGGCAGCCTCCGGAGCAAAAAAGAGAAACGTCCAGCTTTTGCTGCCACAACAAAGGTGCCAGCGGGGAAAAGTAATGCTGGTTCTCACTGCCTCCTGGAACCCTTTCAAATGCCACAGACAATTTGGCCCTCTCTGCTTTCCTGCGGACTCCATCCTCAAAAGCACCTGTTTTCGCTTTCGGCAGCCTCCGGAGCAAAAAAGACAAACGTCCAGCTTTTGCTGCCACAGCAAAGGTGCCAGCGGGGAAAAGTAATGCTGGTTCTCACTGCCTCCTGGAACCCTTTCAAATGCCACAGACAATTTGGCCCTCTCTGCTTTCCTGCGGACTCCATCCTCAAAAGCAGCTGTTTTCGCTTTGGTCAGCCTCCGGAGCAAAAAAGACAAACGTCCAGCTTTTGCTGCCACAGCAAAGGTGCCAGCGGGGAAAAGTAATGCTGGTTCTCACTGCCTCCTGGAACCCTTTCAAATGCCACAGACAATTTGGCCCTCTCTGCTTTCCTGCGGACTCCATCCTCAAAAGAACCTATTTTTGCTTTCGGCGCCCCACGGAGCAAAAAAGACAAACGTACAGCTTTTGCTGCCACAGCAAAGGTGCCAGCGGGGAAAAGTTATGCTGGTTCTCACTGCCTCCTGGAACCCTTTCAAATGCCACAGACAATTTGGCCCTCTCTGCTTTCCTGCGGACTCCATCCTCAAAAGCACCTGTTTTCGCTTTCGGCAGCCTCCGGAGCAAAAAAGACAAACGTCCAGCTTTTGCTGCCACAGCAAAGGTGCCAGCGGGGAAAAGTAATGCTGGTTCTCACTGCCTCCTGGAACCCTTTCAAATGCCCCAGACAATTTGGCCCTCTCTGCTTTCCTGCGGACTCCATCCTCAAAAGCACCTGTTTTCGCTTTCGGCAACCTCCGGAGCAAAAAAGACAAACGTCCAGCTTTTGCTGCCACAGCAAAGGTGCCAGCAGGGAAAAGTAATGCTGGTTCTCACTGCCTCCTGGAACTCCTTCAAATGCCCCAGACAATTTGGCTCTCTCTGCTTTCCTGCGGACTCCATCCTCAAAAGCACCTGTTTTCGCTTTCGGCAGCCTCCGGAGCAAAAAAGACAAACGTCCAGCTTTTGCTGCCACAGCAAAGGTGCCAGCGGGGAAAAGTTATGCTGGTTCTCACTGCCTCCTGGAACCCTTTCAAATGCCACAGACAATTTGGCCCTCTCTGCTTTCCTGCGGACTCCATCCTGAAAAGCACCTGTTTTCGCTTTCGGCAGCCTCCGGAGCAAAAAAGACAAACGTCCAGCTTTTGCTGCCACAGCAAAGGTGGCAGCGGGGAAAAGTAATGCTGGTTCTCACTGCCTCCTGGAACCCTTTCAAATGCCACAGACAATTTGGCCCTCTCTGCTTTCCTGCGGACTCCATCCTCAAAAGCACCTGTTTTCGCTTTCGGCAGCCTCCGGAGCAAAAAAGACAAACGTCCAGCTTTTGCTGCCACAGCAAAGGTGCCAGCGGGGAAAAGTAATGCTGGTTCTCACTGCCTCCTGGAACCCTTTCAAATGCCACAGACAATTTGGCCCTCTCTGCTTTCCTTCGGACTCCATCCTCAAAAGAACCTATTTTCGCTTTCGGCGCCCTCCGGAGCAAAAAAGACAAACGTCCAGCTTTTGCTGCCACAGCAAAGGTGCCAGCGGGGAAAAGTAATGCTGGTTCTCACTGCCTCCTGGAACCCTTTCAAATGCCACAGACAATTTGGCCCTCTCTGCTTTCCTGCGGACTCCATCCTCAAAAGCACCTGTTTTCGCTTTCGGCAGCCTCCGGAGCAAAAAAGACAAACGTCCAGCTTTTGCTGCCACAGCAAAGGTGCCAGCGGGGAAAAGTAATGCTGGTTCTCACTGCCTCCTGGAACCCTTTCAAATGCCACAGACAATTTGGCCCTCTCTGCTTTCCTGCGGACTCCATCCTCAAAAGAACCTATTTTCGCTTTCGGCAGCCTCCGGAGCAAAAAAGACAAACGTCCAGCTTTTGCTGCCACAGCAAAGGTGCCAGCGGGGAAAAGTAATGCTGGTTCTCACTGCCTCCTGGAACCCTTTCAAATGCCACAGACAATTTGGCCCTCTCTGCTTTCCTGCGGACTCCATCCTCAAAAGAACCTATTTTTGCTTTCGGCAGCCTCCGGAGCAAAAAAGACAAACGTCCAGCTTTTGCTGCCACAGCAAAGGTACCAGCGGGGAAAAGTAATGCTGGTTCTCACTGCCTCCTGGAACCTCTTCAAATGCCACAGACAATTTGGCCCTCTCTGCTTTCCTGCAGACTCCATCCTCAAAAGCAGCTGTTTTCGCTTTCGGCAGCCTCCGGAGCAAAAAAGACAAACGTCCAGGTTTTGCTGCCACAGCAAAGGTGCCAGCGGGGAAAAGTAATGCTGGTTCTCACTGCCTCCTGGAACCTCTTCAAATGCCTCAGACAATTTGGCCCTCTCTGCTTTCCTGCGGACTCCATCCTCAAAAGCAGCTGTTTTCGCTTTCGGCAGCCTCCGGAGCAAAAAAGACAAACGTCCAGCTTTTGCTGCCACAGCAAAGGTGCCAGCGGGGAAAAGTAATGCTGGTTCTCACTGCCTCCTGGAACTCCTTCAAATGCCCCAGACAATTTGGCTCTCTCTGCTTTCCTGCGGACTCCATCCTCAAAAGCACCTGTTTTCGCTTTCGGCAGCCTCCGGAGCAAAAAAGACAAACGTCCAGCTTTTGCTGCCACAGCAAAGGTGGCAGCGGGGAAAAGTAATGCTGGTTCTCACTGCCTCCTGGAACCCTTTCAAATGCCACAGACAATTTGGCCCTCTCTGCTTTCCTGCGGACTCCATCCTCAAAAGCACCTGTTTTCGCTTTCGGCAGCCTCCGGAGCAAAAAAGACAAACGTCCAGCTTTTGCTGCCACAGCAAAGGTGCCAGCGGGGAAAAGTAATGCTGGTTCTCACTGCCTCCTGGAACCCTTTCAAATGCCACAGACAATTTGGCCCTCTCTGCTTTCCTTCGGACTCCATCCTCAAAAGAACCTATTTTCGCTTTCGGCGCCCTCCGGAGCAAAAAAGACAAACGTCCAGCTTTTGCTGCCACAGCAAAGGTGCCAGCGGGGAAAAGTAATGCTGGTTCTCACTGCCTCCTGGAACCCTTTCAAATGCCACAGACAATTTGGCCCTCTCTGCTTTCCTGCGGACTCCATCCTCAAAAGCACCTGTTTTCGCTTTCGGCAGCCTCCGGAGCAAAAAAGACAAACGTCCAGCTTTTGCTGCCACAGCAAAGGTGCCAGCGGGGAAAAGTAATGCTGGTTCTCACTGCCTCCTGGAACCCTTTCAAATGCCACAGACAATTTGGCCCTCTCTGCTTTCCTGCGGACTCCATCCTCAAAAGAACCTATTTTCGCTTTCGGCAGCCTCCGGAGCAAAAAAGACAAACGTCCAGCTTTTGCTGCCACAGCAAAGGTGCCAGCGGGGAAAAGTAATGCTGGTTCTCACTGCCTCCTGGAACCCTTTCAAATGCCCCAGACAATTTGGCCCTCTCTGCTTTCCTGCGGACTCCATCCTCAAAAGAACCTATTTTTGCTTTCGGCAGCCTCCGGAGCAAAAAAGACAAACGTCCAGCTTTTGCTGCCACAGCAAAGGTACCAGCGGGGAAAAGTAATGCTGGTTCTCACTGCCTCCTGGAACCTCTTCAAATGCCACAGACAATTTGGCCCTCTCTGCTTTCCTGCAGACTCCATCCTCAAAAGCAGCTGTTTTCGCTTTCGGCAGCCTCCGGAGCAAAAAAGACAAACGTCCAGGTTTTGCTGCCACAGCAAAGGTGCCAGCGGGGAAAAGTAATGCTGGTTCTCACTGCCTCCTGGAACCTCTTCAAATGCCTCAGACAATTTGGCCCTCTCTGCTTTCCTGCGGACTCCATCCTCAAAAGCAGCTGTTTTCGCTTTCGGCAGCCTCCGGAGCAAAAAAGACAAACGTCCAGCTTTTGCTGCCACAGCAAAGGTGCCAGCGGGGAAAAGTAATGCTGGTTCTCACTGCCTCCTGGAACCCTTTCAAATGCCACAGACAATTTGGCCCTCTCTGCTTTCCTGTGGACTCCATCGTCAAAAGCACCTGTTTTCGCTTTCGGCAGCCTCCGGAGCAAAAAAGACAAACGTCCAGCTTTTGCTGCCACAGCAAAGGTGCCAGCGGGGAAAAGTAATGCTGGTTCTCACTGCCTCCTGGAACCCTTTCAAATGCCACAGACAATTTGGCCCTCTCTGCTTTTCTGCGGACTCCATCCTCAAAAGCACCTGTTTTCTCTTTCGGCAGCCTCCGGAGCAAAAAAGACAAACGTCCAGCTTTTGCTGCCACAACAAAGGTGCCAGCGGGGAAAAGTAATGCTGGTTCTCACTGCCTCCTGGAACCCTTTCAAATGCCACAGACAATTTGGCCCTCTCTGCTTTCCTGCGGACTCCATCCTCAAAAGCACCTGTTTTCGCTTTCGGCAGCCTCCGGAGCAAAAAAGACAAACGTCCAGCTTTTGCTGCCACAGCAAAGGTGCCAGCGGGGAAAAGTAATGCTGGTTCTCACTGCCTCCTGGAACCGTTTCAAATGCCACAGACAATTTGGCCCTCTCTGCTTTCCTGCGGACTCCATCCTCAAAAGCACCTGTTTTCGCTTTGGGCAGCCTCCGGAGCAAAAAAGACAAACGTCCAGCTTTTGCTGCCACAGCAAAGGTGCCAGCGGGGAAAAGTAATGCTGGTTCTCACTGCCTCCTGGAACCCTTTCAAATGCCACAGACAATTTGGCCCTCTCTGCTTTCCTGCGGACTCCATCCTCAAAAGCACCTGTTTTCGCTTTCGGCAGCCTCCGGAGCAAAAAAGACAAACGTCCAGCTTTTGCTGCCACAGCAAAGGTGCCAGCGGGGAAAAGTAATGCTCGTTCTCACTGCCTCCTGGAACCCTTTCAAATGCCACAGACAATTTGGCCCTCTCTGCTTTCCTGCGGACTCCATCCTCAAAAGAACCTATTTTTGCTTTCGGCGCCCTCCGGAGCAAAAAAGACAAACGTCCAGCTTTTGCTGCCACAGCAAAGGTGCCAGCGGGGAAAAGTAATGCTGGTTCTCACTGCCTCCTGGAACCCTTTCAAATGCCACAGACAATTTGGCCCTCTCTGCTTTCCTGCGGATTCCATCCTCAAAAGAACCTATTTTCGCTTTCGGCAGCCTCCGGAGCAAAAAAGACAAACGTCCAGCTTTTGCTGCCACAGCAAAGGTGCCAGCGGGGAAAAGTAATGCTGGTTCTCACTGCCTCCTGGAACCCTTTCAAATGCCCCAGACAATTTGGCCCTCTCTGCTTTCCTGCGGACTCCATCCTCAAAAGAACCTATTTTCGCTTTCGGCAGCCTCCGGAGCAAAAAAGACAAACGTCCAGCTTTTGCTGCCACAGCAAAGGTGCCAGCGGGGAAAAGTAATGCTGGTTCTCACTGCCTCCTGGAACCTCTTCAAATGCCTCAGACAATTTGGCCCTCTCTGCTTTCCTGCGGACTCCATCCTCAAAAGCAGCTGTTTTCGCTTTCGGCAGCCTCCGGAGCAAAAAAGACAAACGTCCAGCTTTTGCTGCCACAGCAAAGGTGCCAGCAGAGAAAAGTAATGCTCGTTCTCACTGCCTCCTGGAACCTCTTCAAATGCCTCAGACAATTTGGCCCTCTCTGCTTTCCTGCGGACTCCATCCTCAAAAGCAGCTGTTTTCGCTTTCAGCAGCCTCCGGAGCAAAAAAGACAAACGTCCAGCTTTTGCTGCCACAGCAAAGGTGCCAGCGGGGAAAAGTAATGCTGGTTCTCACTGCCTCCTGGAACCCTTTCAAATGCCACAGACAATTTGGCCCTCTCTGCTTTCCTGTGGACTCCATCGTCAAAAGCACCTGTTTTCGCTTTCGGCAGCCTCCGGAGCAAAAAAGACAAACGTCCAGCTTTTGCTGCCACAGCAAAGGTGCCAGCGGGGAAAAGTAATGCTGGTTCTCACTGCCTCCTGGAACCCTTTCAAATGCCACAGACAATTTGGCCCTCTCTGCTTTCCTGCGGACTCCATCCTCAAAAGAACCTATTTTCGCTTTCGGCAGCCTCCGGAGCAAAAAAGACAAACGTCCAGCTTTTGCTGCCACAGCAAAGGTGCCAGCGGGGAAAAGTAATGCTCGTTCTCACTGCCTCCTGGAACCCTTTCAAATGCCACAGACAATTTGGCCCTCTCTGCTTTCCTGCGGACTCCATCCTCAAAAGAACCTATTTTTGCTTTCGGCGCCCTCCGGAGCAAAAAAGACAAACGTCCAGCTTTTGCTGCCACAGCAAAGGTGCCAGCGGGGAAAAGTAATGCTGCTTCTCACTGCCTCCTGGAACCCTTTCAAATGCCACAGACAATTTGGCCCTCTCTGCTTTCCTGTGGACTCCATCGTCAAAAGCACCTGTTTTCGCTTTCGGCAGCCTCCGGAGCAAAAAAGACAAACGTCCAGCTTTTGCTGCCACAGCAAAGGTGCCAGCGGGGAAAAGTAATGCTGGTTCTCACTGCCTCCTGGAACCCTTTCAAATGCCACAGACAATTTGGCCCTCTCTGCTTTCCTGTGGACTCTATCCTCAAAAGCAGCTGTTTTCGCTTTCGGCAGCCTCCGGAGCAAAAAAGACAAACGTCCAGCTTTTGCTGCCACAGCAAAGGTGCCAGCGGGGAAAAGTAATGCTGGTTCTCACTGCCTCCTGGAACCTCTTCAAATGCCTCAGACAATTTGGCCCTCTCTGCTTTCCTGCGGACTCCATCCTCAAAAGCAGCTGTTTTTGCTTTCGGCAGCCTCCGGAGCAAAAAAGACAAACGTCCAGCTTTTGCTGCCACAGCAAAGGTGCCAGTAGAGAAAAGTAATGCTGGTTCTCACTGCCTCCTGGAACCTCTTCAAATGCCACAGACAATTTGGCCCTCTCTGCTTTCCTGCAGACTCCATCCTCAAAAGCAGCTGTTTTCGCTTTCGGCAGCCTCCGGAGCAAAAAAGACAAACGTCCAGCTTTTGCTGCCACAGCAAAGGTGCCAGCGGGGAAAAGTAATGCTGGTTCTCACTGCCTCCTGGAACCCTTTCAAATGCCACAGACAATTTGGCCCTCTCTGCTTTCCTGTGGACTCCATCGTCAAAAGCACCTGTTTTCGCTTTCGGCAGCCTCCGGAGCAAAAAAGACAAACGTCCAGCTTTTGCTGCCACAGCAAAGGTGCCAGCGGGGAAAAGTAATGCTGGTTCTCACTGCCTCCTGGAACCCTTTCAAATGCCACAGACAATTTGGCCCTCTCTGCTTTTCTGCGGACTCCATCCTCAAAAGCACCTTTTTTCGCTTTCGGCAGCCTCCGGAGCAAAAAAGACAAACGTCCAGCTTTTGCTGCCACAACAAAGGTGCCAGCCGGGAAAAGTAATGCTGGTTCTCACTGCCTCCTGGAACCCTTTCAAATGCCCCAGACAATTTGGCCCTCTCTGCTTTCCTGCGGACTCCATCCTCAAAAGCAGCTGTTTTCGCTTTCGGCAGCCTCCGGAGCAAAAAAGACAAACGTCCAGCTTTTGCTGCCACAGCAAAGGTGCCAGCGGGGAAAAGTAATGCTGGTTCTCACTGCCTCCTGGAACCCTTTCAAATGCCACAGACAATTTGGCCCTCTCTGCTTTCCTGCGGACTCCATCCTCAAAAGCACCTGTTTTCGCTTTCGGCAGCCTCCAGAGCAAAAAAGACAAACGTCCAGCTTTTGCTGCCACAGCAAAGGTGGCAGCGGGGAAAAGTAATGCTGGTTCTCACTGCCTCCTGGAACCGTTTCAAATGCCCCAGACAATTTGGCCCTCTCTGCTTTCCTGCGGACTCCATCCTCAAAAGCAGCTGTTTTCGCTTTCGGCAGCCTCCGGAGCAAAAAAGACAAACGTCCAGCTTTTGCTGCCACAGCAAAGGTGCCAGCGGGGAAAAGGAATGCTGGTTCTCACTGCCTCCTGGAACCCTTTCAAATGCCACAGACAATTTGGCCCTCTCTGCTTTCCTTCGGACTCCATCCTCAAAAGCACCTGTTTTCGCTTTCGGCAGCCTCCGGAGCAAAAAAGACAAACGTCCAGCTTTTGCTGCCACAACAAAGGTGCCAGCGGGGAAAAGTAATGCTCGTTCTCACTGCCTCCTGGAACCCTTTCAAATGCCACAGACAATTTGGCCCTCTCTGCTTTCCTGCGGACTCCATCCTCAAAAGAACCTATTTTTGCTTTCGGCGCCCTCCGGAGCAAAAAAGACAAA
The DNA here is from genome assembly GCF_965231255.1 of Vanellus vanellus. Classification (NCBI taxonomy): domain Eukaryota; kingdom Metazoa; phylum Chordata; class Aves; order Charadriiformes; family Charadriidae; genus Vanellus; species Vanellus vanellus. Next base: position 52,393 of record NW_028128379.1, read on the forward strand.
CGTCCAGCTTTTGCTGCCACAGCTAAGGTGCCAGCGGGGAAAAGTAATGCTGGTTCTCACTGCCTCCTGGAACCTCTTCAAATGCCACAGACAATTTGGCCCTCTCTGCTTTCCTGCGGACTCCATCCTCAAAAGCAGCTGTTTTCGCTTTCGGCAGCCTCCGGAGCAAAAAAGACAAACGTCCAGCTTTTGCTGCCACAGCAAAGGTGCCAGCGGGGAAAAGGAATGCTGGTTCTCACTGCCTCCTGGAACCCTTTCAAATGCCACAGACAATTTGGCCCTCTCTGCTTTCCTGCGGACTCCATCCTCAAAAGAACCTATTTTCGCTTTCGGCGCCCTCCGGAGCAAAAAAGACAAACGTCCAGCTTTTGCTGCCACAGCAAAGGTGCCAGCGGGGAAAAGTAATGCTGGTTCTCACTGCCTCCTGGAACCCTTTCAAATTCCACAGACAATTTGGCCCTCTCTGCTTTCCTTCGGACTCCATCCTCGAAAGCACCTGTTTTCGCTTTCGGCAGCCTCCGGAGCAAAAAAGACAAACGTCCAGCTTTTGCTGCCACAGCAAAGGTGCCAGCGGGGAAAAGTAATGCTGGTTCGCACTGCCTCCTGGAGCCCTTTCAAATGCCACAGACAATTTGGCCCTCTCTGCTTTCCTGCGGACTCCATCCTCAAAAGCAGCTGTTTTCGCTTTGGTCAGCCTCCGGAGCAAAAAAGACAAACGTCCAGCTTTTGCTGCCACAGCAAAGGTGCCAGCGGGGAAAAGTAATGCTGGTTCTCACTGCCTCCTGGAACCCTTTCAAATGCCACAGACAATTTGGCCCTCTCTGCTTTCCTGCGGACTCCATCCTCAAAAGCACCTGTTTTCGCTTTCGGCAGCCTCCGGAGCAAAAAAGACAAACGTCCAGCTTTTGCTGCCACAGCAAAGGTGCCAGCGGGGAAAAGTAATGCTGGTTCTCACTGCCTCCTGGAACCCTTTCAAATGCCACAGACAATTTGGCCCTCTCTGCTTTCCTGCGGACTCCATCCTCAAAATAACCTATTTTTGCTTTCGGCGCCCTCCGGAGCAAAAAAGACAAACGTCCAGCTTTTGCTGCCACAGCAAAGGTACCAGCGGGGAAAAGTAATGCTGGTTCTCACTGCCTCCTGGAACCTCTTCAAATGCCACAGACAATTTGGCCCTCTCTGCTTTCCTGCGGACTCCATCCTCAAAAGCAGCTGTTTTCGCTTTCGGCAGCCTCCGGAGCAAAAAAGACAAACGTCCAGCTTTTGCTGCCACAGCAAAGGTGCCAGCGGGGAAAAGGAATGCTGGTTCTCACTGCCTCCTGGAACCCTTTCAAATGCCACAGACAATTTGGCCCTCTCTGCTTTCCTGTGGACTCCATCCTCAAAAGCACCTGTTTTCGCTTTCGGCAACCTCCGGAGCAAAAAAGACAAACGTCCAGCTTTTGCTGCCACAGCAAAGGTGCCAGCGGGGAAAAGTAATGCTGGTTCTCACTGCCTCCTAGAACCTCTTCAAATGCCTCAGACAATTTGGCCCTCTCTGCTTTCCTGCGGACTCCATCCTCAAAAGCAGCTGTTTTCGCTTTCGGCAGCCTCCGGAGCAAAAAAGACAAACGTCCAGCTTTTGCTGCCACAGCAAAGGTGCCAGCGGGGAAAAGGAATGCTGGTTCTCACTGCCTCCTGGAACCCTTTCAAATGCCACAGACAATTTGGCCCTCTCTGCTTTCCTGTGGACTCCATCCTCAAAAGCACCTGTTTTCGCTTTCGGCAACCTCCGGAGCAAAAAAGACAAACGTCCAGCTTTTGCTGCCACAGCAAAGGTACCAGCGGGGAAAAGTAATGCTGGTTCTCACTGCCTCCTGGAACCTCTTCAAATGCCCCAGACAATTTGGCCCTCTCTGCTTTCCTGCGGACTCCATCCTCAAAAGCAGCTGTTTTCGCTTTCGGCAGCCTCCGGAGCAAAAAAGACAAACGTCCAGCTTTTGCTGCCACAGCAAAGGTGCCAGCGGGGAAAAGGAATGCTGTTTCTCACTGCTTCCTGGAACCCTTTCAAATGCCACAGACAATTTGGCCCTCTCTGCTTTCCTGTGGACTCCATCCTCAAAAGCACCTGTTTTCGCTTTCGGCAGCCTCCGGAGCAAAAAAGACAAACGTCCAGCTTTTGCTGCCACAGCAAAGGTGCCAGCGGGGAAAAGTAATGCTGGTTCTCACTGCCTCCTGGAACCTCTTCAAATGCCTCAGACAATTTGGCCCTCTCTGCTTTCCTGCGGACTCCATCGTCAAAAGCACCTGTTTTCGCTTTCGGCAGCCTCCGGAGCAAAAAAGACAAACATCCAGCTTTTGCTGCCACAGCAAAGGTGCCAGCGGGGAAAAGTAATGCTGGTTCTCACTGCCTCCTGGAACCTCTTCAAATGCCTCAGACAATTTGGCCCTCTCTGCTTTCCTGCGGACTCCATCCTCAAAAGCAGCTGTTTTCGCTTTCGGCAGCCTCCGGAGCAAAAAAGACAAACGTCCAGCTTTTGCTGCCACAGCAAAGGTGCCAGCAGAGAAAAGTAATGCTGGTTCTCACTGCCTCCTGGAACCTCTTCAAATGCCTCAGACAATTTGGCCCTCTCTGCTTTCCTGCGGACTCCATCCTCAAAAGCAGCTGTTTTCGCTTTCAGCAGCCTCCGGAGCAAAAAAGACAAACGTCCAGCTTTTGCTGCCACAGCAAAGGTGCCAGCGGGGAAAAGTAATGCTGGTTCTCACTGCCTCCTGGAACCCTTTCAAATGCCACAGACAATTTGGCCCTCTCTGCTTTCCTGTGGACTCCATCGTCAAAAGCACCTGTTTTCGCTTTCGGCAGCCTCCGGAGCAAAAAAGACAAACGTCCAGCTTTTGCTGCCACAGCAAAGGTGCCAGCGGGGAAAAGTAATGCTGGTTCTCACTGCCTCCTGGAACCCTTTCAAATGCCACAGACAATTTGGCCCTCTCTGCTTTCCTGCGGACTCCATCCTCAAAAGAACCTATTTTCGCTTTCGGCAGCCTCCGGAGCAAAAAAGACAAACGTCCAGCTTTTGCTGCCACAGCAAAGGTGCCAGCGGGGAAAAGTAATGCTGGTTCTCACTGCCTCCTGGAACCCTTTCAAATGCCACAGACAATTTGGCCCTCTCTGCTTTCCTGCGGACTCCATCCTCAAAAGAACCTATTTTTGCTTTCGGCGCCCTCCGGAGCAAAAAAGACAAACGTCCAGCTTTTGCTGCCACAGCAAAGGTGCCAGCGGGGAAAAGTAATGCTGGTTCTCACTGCCTCCTGGAACCCTTTCAAATGCCACAGACAATTTGGCCCTCTCTGCTTTCCTGCGGATTCCATCCTCAAAAGAACCTATTTTCGCTTTCGGCAGCCTCCGGAGCAAAAAAGACAAACGTCCAGCTTTTGCTGCCACAGCAAAGGTGCCAGCGGGGAAAAGTAATGCTGGTTCTCACTGCCTCCTGGAACCCTTTCAAATGCCCCAGACAATTTGGCCCTCTCTGCTTTCCTGCGGACTCCATCCTCAAAAGAACCTATTTTTGCTTTCGGCAGCCTCCGGAGCAAAAAAGACAAACGTCCAGCTTTTGCTGCCACAGCAAAGGTACCAGCGGGGAAAAGTAATGCTGGTTCTCACTGCCTCCTGGAACCTCTTCAAATGCCACAGACAATTTGGCCCTCTCTGCTTTCCTGCAGACTCCATCCTCAAAAGCAGCTGTTTTCGCTTTCGGCAGCGTCCGGAGCAAAAAAGACAAACGTCCAGCTTTTGCTGCCACAGCAAAGGTGCCAGCGGGGAAAAGTAATGCTGGTTCTCACTGCCTCCTGGAACCCTTTCAAATGCCACAGAAAATTTGGCCCTCTCTGCTTTCCTGTGGACTCTATCCTCAAAAGCAGCTGTTTTCGCTTTCGGCAGCCTCCGGAGCAAAAAAGACAAACGTCCAGCTTTTGCTGCCACAGCAAAGGTGCCAGCGGGGAAAAGTAATGCTGGTTCTCACTGCCTCCTGGAACCTCTTCAAATGCCTCAGACAATTTGGCCCTCTCTGCTTTCCTGCGGACTCCATCCTCAAAAGCAGCTGTTTTTGCTTTCGGCAGCCTCCGGAGCAAAAAAGACAAACGTCCAGCTTTTGCTGCCACAGCAAAGGTGCCAGTAGAGAAAAGTAATGCTGGTTCTCACTGCCTCCTGGAACCTCTTCAAATGCCACAGACAATTTGGCCCTCTCTGCTTTCCTGCGGACTCCATCCTCAAAAGCAGCTGTTTTCGCTTTCGGCAGCCTCCGGAGCAAAAAAGACAAACGTCCAGCTTTTGCTGCCACAGCAAAGGTGCCAGCGGGGAAAAGTAATGCTGGTTCTCACTGCCTCCTGGAACCCTTTCAAATGCCACAGACAATTTGGCCCTCTCTGCTTTCCTGTGGACTCCATCGTCAAAAGCACCTGTTTTCGCTTTCGGCAGCCTCCGGAGCAAAAAAGACAAACGTCCAGCTTTTGCTGCCACAGCAAAGGTGCCAGCGGGGAAAAGTAATGCTGGTTCTCACTGCCTCCTGGAACCCTTTCAAATGCCACAGACAATTTGGCCCTCTCTGCTTTTCTGCGGACTCCATCCTCAAAAGCACCTTTTTTCGCTTTCGGCAGCCTCCGGAGCAAAAAAGACAAACGTCCAGCTTTTGCTGCCACAACAAAGGTGCCAGCCGGGAAAAGTAATGCTGGTTCTCACTGCCTCCTGGAACCCTTTCAAATGCCCCAGACAATTTGGCCCTCTCTGCTTTCCTGCGGACTCCATCCTCAAAAGCAGCTGTTTTCGCTTTCGGCAGCCTCCGGAGCAAAAAAGACAAACGTCCAGCTTTTGCTGCCACAGCAAAGGTGCCAGCGGGGAAAAGTAATGCTGGTTCTCACTGCCTCCTGGAACCCTTTCAAATGCCACAGACAATTTGGCCCTCTCTGCTTTCCTGCGGACTCCATCCTCAAAAGCACCTGTTTTCGCTTTCGGCAGCCTCCAGAGCAAAAAAGACAAACGTCCAGCTTTTGCTGCCACAGCAAAGGTGCCAGCGGGGAAAAGTAATGCTGGTTCTCACTGCCTCCTGGAACCCTTTCAAATGCCACAGACAATTTGGCCCTCTCTGCTTTCCTGCGGACTCCATCCTCAAAAGAACCTATTTTCGCTTTCGGCAGCCTCCGGAGCAAAAAAGACAAACGTCCAGCTTTTGCTGCCACAGCAAAGGTGCCAGCGGGGAAAAGTAATGCTCGTTCTCACTGCCTCCTGGAACCCTTTCAAATGCCACAGACAATTTGGCCCTCTCTGCTTTCCTGCGGAATCCATCCTCAAAAGCACCTATTTTCGCTTTCGGCGCCCTCCGGAGCAAAAAAGACAAACGTCCAGCTTTTGCTGCCACAGCAAAGGTGCCAGCGGGGAAAAGTAATGCTGGTTCTCACTGCCTCCTGGAACCTCTTCAAATGCCACAGACAATTTGGCCCTCTCTGCTTTCCTGCGGACTCCATCCTCAAAAGCAGCTGTTTTCGCTTTCGGCAGCCTCCGGAGCAAAAAAGACAAACGTCCAGCTTTTGCTGCCACAGCAAAGGTGCCAGCGGGGAAAAGGAATGCTGGTTCTCACTGCCTCCTGGAACCCTTTCAAATGCCACAGACAATTTGGCCCTCTCTGCTTTCCTGCGGACTCCATCCTCAAAAGAACCTATTTTCGCTTTCGGCGCCCTCCGGAGCAAAAAAGACAAACGTCCAGCTTTTGCTGCCACAGCAAAGGTGCCAGCGGGGAAAAGTAATGCTGGTTCTCACTGCCTCCTGGAACCCTTTCAAATTCCACAGACAATTTGGCCCTCTCTGCTTTCCTTCGGACTCCATCCTCGAAAGCACCTGTTTTCGCTTTCGGCAGCCTCCGGAGCAAAAAAGACAAACGTCCAGCTTTTGCTGCCACAGCAAAGGTGCCAGCGGGGAAAAGTAATGCTGGTTCGCACTGCCTCCTGGAGCCCTTTCAAATGCCACAGACAATTTGGCCCTCTCTGCTTTCCTGCGGACTCCATCCTCAAAAGCAGCTGTTTTCGCTTTGGTCAGCCTCCGGAGCAAAAAAGACAAACGTCCAGCTTTTGCTGCCACAGCAAAGGTGCCAGCGGGGAAAAGTAATGCTGGTTCTCACTGCCTCCTGGAACCCTTTCAAATGCCACAGACAATTTGGCCCTCTCTGCTTTCCTGCGGACTCCATCCTCAAAAGCACCTGTTTTCGCTTTCGGCAGCCTCCGGAGCAAAAAAGACAAACGTCCAGCTTTTGCTGCCACAGCAAAGGTGCCAGCGGGGAAAAGTAATGCTGGTTCTCACTGCCTCCTGGAACCCTTTCAAATGCCACAGACAATTTGGCCCTCTCTGCTTTCCTGCGGACTCCATCCTCAAAAGCACCTGTTTTCGCTTTCGGCGCCCTCCGGAGCAAAAAAGACAAACGTCCAGCTTTTGCTGCCACAGCAAAGGTACCAGCGGGGAAAAGTAATGCTGGTTCTCACTGCCTCCTGGAACCTCTTCAAATGCCACAGACAATTTGGCCCTCTCTGCTTTCCTGCGGACTCCATCCTCAAAAGCAGCTGTTTTCGCTTTCGGCAGCCTCCGGAGCAAAAAAGACAAACGTCCAGCTTTTGCTGCCACAGCAAAGGTGCCAGCGGGGAAAAGGAATGCTGGTTCTCACTGCCTCCTGGAACCCTTTCAAATGCCACAGACAATTTGGCCCTCTCTGCTTTCCTGTGGACTCCATCCTCAAAAGCACCTGTTTTCGCTTTCGGCAACCTCCGGAGCAAAAAAGACAAACGTCCAGCTTTTGCTGCCACAGCAAAGGTGCCAGCGGGGAAAAGTAATGCTGGTTCTCACTGCCTCCTAGAACCTCTTCAAATGCCTCAGACAATTTGGCCCTCTCTGCTTTCCTGCGGACTCCATCCTCAAAAGCAGCTGTTTTCGCTTTCGGCAGCCTCCGGAGCAAAAAAGACAAACGTCCAGCTTTTGCTGCCACAGCAAAGGTGCCAGCGGGGAAAAGTAATGCTGGTTCTCACTGCCTCCTGGAACCCTTTCAAATGCCACAGACAATTTGGCCCTCTCTGCTTTCCTGCGGACTCCATCCTCAAAAGCAGCTGTTTTCGCTTTCGGCAGCCTCCGGAGCAAAAAAGACAAACGTCCAGCTTTTGCTGCCACAGCAAAGGTGCCAGCGGGGAAAAGTAATGCTGGTTCTCACTGCCTCCTGGAACCCTTTCAAATGCCACAGACAATTTGGCCCTCTCTGCTTTCCTGTGGACTCCATCCTCAAAAGCACCTGTTTTCGCTTTCGGCAACCTCCGGAGCAAAAAAGACAAACGTCCAGCTTTTGCTGCCACAGCAAAGGTGCCAGCGGGGAAAAGTAATGCTGGTTCTCACTGCCTCCTAGAACCTCTTCAAATGCCTCAGACAATTTGGCCCTCTCTGCTTTCCTGCGGACTCCATCCTCAAAAACAGCTGTTTTCGCTTTCGGCAGCCTCCGGAGCAAAAAAGACAAACGTCCAGCTTTTGCTGCCACAGCAAAGGTGCCAGCGGGGAAAAGTAATGCTGGTTCTCACTGCCTCCTGGAACCCTTTCAAATGCCACAGACAATTTGGCCCTCTCTGCTTTCCTGTGGACTCCATCCTCAAAAGCACCTGTTTTCGCTTTCGGCAGCCTCCGGAGCAAAAAAGACAAACGTCCAGCTTTTGCTGCCACAGCAAAGGTGCCAGCGGGGAAAAGTAATGCTGGTTCTCACTGCCTCCTGGAACCTCTTCAAATGCCTCAGACAATTTGGCCCTCTCTGCTTTCCTGCGGACTCCATCGTCAAAAGCACCTGTTTTCGCTTTCGGCAGCCTCCGGAGCAAAAAAGACAAACGTCCAGCTTTTGCTGCCACAGCAAAGGTGCCAGCGGGGAAAAGTAATGCTGGTTCTCACTGCCTCCTGGAACCTCTTCAAATGCCTCAGACAATTTGGCCCTCTCTGCTTTCCTGCGGACTCCATCCTCAAAAGCACCTTTTTTCGCTTTCGGCAACCTCCGGAGCAAAAAAGACAAACGTCCAGCTTTTGCTGCCACAGCAAAGGTGCCAGCGGGGAAAAGTAATGCTGGTTCTCACTGCCTCCTGGAACCCTTTCAAATGCCACAGACAATTTGGCCCTCTCTGCTTTCCTGCGGACTCCATCCTCTAAAGCACCTGTTTTCGCTTTCGGCAGCCTCCGGAGCAAAAAAGACAAACGTCCAGCTTTTGCTGCCACAGCAAAGGTGCCAGCGGGGAAAAGTAATGCTGGTTCTCACTGCCTCCTGGAACCCTTTCAAATGCCCCAGACAATTTGGCCCTCTCTGCTTTCCTGCGGACTCCATCCTCAAAAGCACCTGTTTTCGCTTTCGGCAGCCTCCGGAGCAAAAAAGACAAACGTCCAGCTTTTGCTGCCACAGCAAAGGTGCCAGCGGGGAAAAGTAATGCTGGTTCTCACTGCCTCCTAGAACCTCTTCAAATGCCTCAGACAATTTGGCCCTCTCTGCTTTCCTGCGGACTCCATCCTCAAAAACAGCTGTTTTCGCTTTCGGCAGCCTCCGGAGCAAAAAAGACAAACGTCCAGCTTTTGCTGCCACAGCAAAGGTGCCAGCGGGGAAAAGTAATGCTGGTTCTCACTGCCTCCTGGAACCCTTTCAAATGCCACAGACAATTTGGCCCTCTCTGCTTTCCTGTGGACTCCATCCTCAAAAGCACCTGTTTTCGCTTTCGGCAGCCTCCGGAGCAAAAAAGACAAACGTCCAGCTTTTGCTGCCACAGCAAAGGTGCCAGCGGGGAAAAGTAATGCTGGTTCTCACTGCCTCCTGGAACCTCTTCAAATGCCTCAGACAATTTGGCCCTCTCTGCTTTCCTGCGGACTCCATCGTCAAAAGCACCTGTTTTCGCTTTCGGCAGCCTCCGGAGCAAAAAAGACAAACGTCCAGCTTTTGCTGCCACAGCAAAGGTGCCAGCGGGGAAAAGTAATGCTGGTTCTCACTGCCTCCTGGAACCTCTTCAAATGCCTCAGACAATTTGGCCCTCTCTGCTTTCCTGCGGACTCCATCCTCAAAAGCACCTTTTTTCGCTTTCGGCAACCTCCGGAGCAAAAAAGACAAACGTCCAGCTTTTGCTGCCACAGCAAAGGTGCCAGCGGGGAAAAGTAATGCTGGTTCTCACTGCCTCCTGGAACCCTTTCAAATGCCACAGACAATTTGGCCCTCTCTGCTTTCCTGCGGACTCCATCCTCTAAAGCACCTGTTTTCGCTTTCGGCAGCCTCCGGAGCAAAAAAGACAAACGTCCAGCTTTTGCTGCCACAGCAAAGGTGCCAGCGGGGAAAAGTAATGCTGGTTCTCACTGCCTCCTGGAACCCTTTCAAATGCCCCAGACAATTTGGCCCTCTCTGCTTTCCTGCGGACTCCATCCTCAAAAGCACCTGTTTTCGCTTTCGGCAGCCTCCGGAGCAAAAAAGACAAACGTCCAGCTTTTGCTGCCACAGCAAAGGTGCCAGCGGGGAAAAGTAATGCTGGTTCTCACTGCCTCCTGGAACGCTTTCAAATGCCACAGACAATTTGGCCCTCTCTGCTTTCCTGCGGACTCCATCCTCAAAAGAACCTATTTTCGCTTTCGGCAGCCTCCGGAGCAAAAAAGACAAACGTCCAGCTTTTGCTGCCACAGCAAAGGTGCCAGCGGGGAAAAGTAATGCTCGTTCTCACTGCCTCCTGGAACCCTTTCAAATGCCACAGACAATTTGGCCCTCTCTGCTTTCCTGCGGACTCCATCCTCAAAAGAACCTATTTTTGCTTTCGGCGCCCTCCGGAGCAAAAAAGACAAACGTCCAGCTTTTGCTGCCACAGCAAAGGTACCAGCGGGGAAAAGTAATGCTGGTTCTCACTGCCTCCTGGAACCTCTTCAAATGCCACAGACAATTTGGCCCTCTCTGCTTTCCTGCGGACTCCATCCTCAAAAGCAGCTGTTTTCGCTTTCGGCAGCCTCCGGAGCAAAAAAGACAAACGTCCAGCTTTTGCTGCCACAGCAAAGGTGCCAGCGGGGAAAAGGAATGCTGTTTCTCACTGCTTCCTGGAACCCTTTCAAATGCCACAGACAATTTGGCCCTCTCTGCTTTCCTGTGGACTCCATCCTCAAAAGCACCTGTTTTCGCTTTCGGCAGCCTCCGGAGCAAAAAAGACAAACGTCCAGCTTTTGCTGCCACAGCAAAGGTGCCAGCGGGGAAAAGTAATGCTGGTTCTCACTGCCTCCTGGAACCTCTTCAAATGCCTCAGACAATTTGGCCCTCTCTGCTTTCCTGCGGACTCCATCGTCAAAAGCACCTGTTTTCGCTTTCGGCAGCCTCCGGAGCAAAAAAGACAAACATCCAGCTTTTGCTGCCACAGCAAAGGTGCCAGCGGGGAAAAGTAATGCTGGTTCTCACTGCCTCCTGGAACCTCTTCAAATGCCTCAGACAATTTGGCCCTCTCTGCTTTCCTGCGGACTCCATCCTCAAAAGCACCTTTTTTCGCTTTCGGCAGCCTCCGGAGCAAAAAAGACAAACGTCCAGCTTTTGCTGCCACAGCAAAGGTGCCAGCGGGGAAAAGTAATGCTGGTTCTCACTGCCTCCTGGAACCCTTTCAAATGCCACAGACAATTTGGCCCTCTCTGCTTTCCTGCGTACTCCATCCTCAAAAGAACCTATTTTCGCTTTCGTCGCCCTCCGGAGCAAAAAAGACAAACGTCCAGCTTTTGCTGCCACAGCAAAGGTGCCAGCGGGGAAAAGTAATGCTGGTTCTCACTGCCTCCTGGAACCCTTTCAAATGCCACAGACAATTTGGCCCTCTCTGCTTTCCTGCGGACTCCATCCTCAAAAGCACCTGTTTTCGCTTTCGGCAGCCTCCGGAGCAAAAAAGACAAACGTCCAGCTTTTGCTGCCACAACAAAGGTGCCAGCGGGGAAAAGTAATGCTGGTTCTCACTGCCTCCTGGAACCCTTTCAAATGCCCCAGACAATTTGGCCCTCTCTGCTTTCCTGCGGACTCCATCCTCAAAAGCACCTGTTTTCGCTTTCGGCAGCCTCCGGAGCAAAAAAGACAAACGTCCAGCTTTTGCTGCCACAGCAAAGGTGCCAGCGGGGAAAAGTAATGCTGGTTCTCACTGCCTCCTGGAACCCTTTCAAATGCCACAGACAATTTGGCCCTCTCTGCTTTCCTGCGGACTCCATCCTCAAAAGCAGCTGTTTTCGCTTTGGTCAGCCTCCGGAGCAAAAAAGACAAACGTCCAGCTTTTGCTGCCACAGCAAAGGTGCCAGCGGGGAAAAGTAATGCTGGTTCTCACTGCCTCCTGGAACCCTTTCAAATGCCACAGACAATTTGGCCCTCTCTGCTTTCCTGCGGACTCCATCCTCAAAAGAACCTATTTTCGCTTTCGGCAGCCTCCGGAGCAAAAAAGACAAACGTCCAGCTTTTGCTGCCACAGCAAAGGTACCAGCGGGGAAAAGTAATGCTGGTTCTCACTGCCTCCTGGAACCTCTTCAAATGCCCCAGACAATTTGGCCCTCTCTGCTTTGCTGCGGACTCCATCCTCAAAAGCAGCTGTTTTCGCTTTCGGCAGCCTCCGGAGCAAAAAAGACAAACGTCCAGCTTTTGCTGCCACAGCAAAGGTGCCAGCGGGGAAAAGTAATGCTGGTTCTCACTGCCTCCTGGAACCCTTTCAAATGCCACAGACAATTTGGCCCTCTCTGCTTTCCTGCGGACTCCATCCTCAAAAGCACCTGTTTTCGCTTTCGGCAGCCTCCGGAGCAAAAAAGACAAACGTCCAGCTTTTGCTGCCACAGCAAAGGTGCCAGCGGGGAAAAGTAATGCTGGTTCTCACTGCCTCCTGGAACCCTTTCAAATGCCACAGACAATTTGGCCCTCTCTGCTTTCCTGCGGACTCCATCCTCAAAAGCAGCTGTTTTCGCTTTCGGCAGCCTCCGGAGCAAAAAAGACAAACGTCCAGCTTTTGCTGCCACAGCAAAGGTGCCAGTGGGGAAAAGTAATGCTGGTTCTCACTGCCTCCTGGAACCCTTTCAAATGCCACAGACAATTTGGCCCTCTTTGCTTTCCTGCGGACTCTATCCTCAAAAGCAGCTGTTTTCGCTTTCGGCAGCCTCCGGAGCAAAAAAGACAAACGTCCAGCTTTTGCTGCCACAGCAAAGGTGCCAGCGGGGAAAAGTAATGCTGGTTCTCACTGCCTCCTGGAACCCTTTCAAATGCCCCAGACAATTTGGCCCTCTCTGCTTTCCTGCGGACTCCATCCTCAAAAGCACCTATTTTTGCTTTCGGCGCCCTCCGGAGCAAAAAAGACAAACGTCCAGCTTTTGCTGCCACAGCAAAGGTGCCAGCGGGGAAAAGTAATGCTGGTTCTCACTGCCTCCTGGAACCCTTTCAAATGCCACAGACAATTTGGCCCTCTCTGCTTTGCTGCGGACTCCATCCTCAAAAGCACCTGTTTTCGCTTTCGGCAGCCTCCGGAGCAAAAAAGACAAACGTCCAGCTTTTGCTGCCACAACAAAGGTGCCAGCGGGGAAAAGTAATGCTGGTTCTCACTGCCTCCTGGAACCCTTTCAAATGCCCCAGACAATTTGGCCCTCTCTGCTTTCCTGCGGACTCCATCCTCAAAAGCACCTGTTTTCGCTTTCGGCAGCCTCCGGAGCAAAAAAGACAAACGTCCAGCTTTTGCTGCCACAGCAAAGGTGCCAGCGGGGAAAAGGAATGCTGGTTCTCACTGCCTCCTGGAACCCTTTCAAATGCCACAGACAATTTGGCCCTCTCTGCTTTCCTGCGGACTCCATCCTCAAAAGCACCTGTTTTCGCTTTCGGCAGCCTCCGGAGCAAAAAAGACAAACGTCCAGCTTTTGCTGCCACAGCAAAGGTGCCAGCGGGGAAAAGTAATGCTGGTTCTCACTGCCTCCTGGAACCCTTTCAAATGCCACAGACAATTTGGCCCTCTCTGCTTTCCTGCGGACTCCATCCTCAAAAGAACCTATTTTTGCTTTCGGCGCCCTCCGGAGCAAAAAAGACAAACGTCCAGCTTTTGCTGCCACAGCAAAGGTGCCAGCGGGGAAAAGTAATGCTGGTTCTCACTGCCTCCTGGAACCCTTTCAAATGCCACAGACAATTTGGCCCTCTCTGCTTTCCTGCGGACTCCATCCTCAAAAGAACCTATTTTTGCTTTCGGCGCCCTCCGGAGCAAAAAAGACAAACGTCCAGCTTTTGCTGCCACAGCAAAGGTACCAGCGGGGAAAAGGAATGCTGGTTCTCACTGCCTCCTGGAAACTCTTCAAATGCCACAGACAATTTGGCCCTCTCTGCTTTCCTGCGGACTCCATCCTCAAAAGCAGCTGTTTTCGCTTTCGGCAGCCTCCGGAGCAAAAAAGACAAACGTCCAGCTTTTGCTGCCACAGCAAAGGTGCCAGCGGGGAAAAGTAATGCTGGTTCTCACTGCCTCCTGGAACCCTTTCAAATGCCACAGACAATTTGGCCCTCTCTGCTTTCCTGCGGACTCCATCCTCAAAAGCACCTGTTTTCGCTTTCGGCAGCCTCCGGAGCAAAAAAGACAAACGTCCAGCTTTTGCTGCCACAGCAAAGGTGCCAGCGGGGAAAAGTAATGCTGGTTCTCACTGCCTCCTGGAACCTCTTCAAATGCCTCAGACAATTTGGCCCTCTCTGCTTTCCTGCGGACTCCATCCTCAAAAGCAGCTGTTTTCGCTTTCGGCAGCCTCCGGAGCAAAAAAGACAAACGTCCAGCTTTTGCTGCCACAGCAAAGGTGCCAGCGGGGAAAAGTAATGCTGGTTCTCACTGCCTCCTGGAACCTTTTCAAATGCCACAGACAATTTGGCCCTCTCTGCTTTCCTGTGGACTCCATCCTCAAAAGCACCTGTTTTCGCTTTCGGCAGCCTCCGGAGTAAAAAAGACAAACGTCCAGCTTTTGCTGCCACAGCAAAGGTGCCAGCGGGGAAAAGTAATGCTGGTTCTCACTGCCTCCTGGAACCCTTTCAAATGCCCCAGACAATTTGGCCCTCTCTGCTTTCCTGCGGACTCCATCCTCAAAAGCACCTGTTTTCGCTTTTGGCAACCTCCGGAGCAAAAAAGACAAACGTCCAGCTTTTGCTGCCACAGCAAAGGTGCCAGCGGGGAAAAGTAATGCTGGTTCTCACTGCCTCCTGGAACCCTTTCAAATGCCCCAGACAATTTGGCCCTCTCTGCTTTCCTGCGGACTCCATCCTCAAAAGCAGCTGTTTTCGCTTTGGGCAGCCTCCGGAGCAAAAAAGACAAACGTCCAGCTTTTGCTGCCACAGCAAAGGTGCCAGCGGGGAAAAGTAATGCTGGTTCTCACTGCCTCCTGGAACCCTTTCAAATGCCACAGACAATTTGGCCCTCTCTGCTTTCCTGCGGACTCTATCCTCAAAAGCGCCTTTTTTCACTTTCGGCGCCCTCCGGTGGTAAAAAGACAAACGTCCAGCTTTTGCTGCCGCAGCAAAGGTGCCAGCGGGGAAAAGTAATGCTGGTCCTCACTGCCTCCTGGAACCTCTTTAAATGCCAAAGACAATTTGGCCCTCTCTGCTTTCCTGCGGACTCCATCATCAAAAGCACCTGTTTTCGCTTTGGGCAGCCTCCGGAGCAAAAAAGACAAACGTCCAGCTTTTTCTGCCACAGCAAAGGTGCCAGCGGGGAAAAGTAATGCTGGTTCTCACTGCCTCCTGGAACCCTTTCAAATGCCACAGACAATTTGGCCCTCTCTGCTTTCCTGTGGACTCCATCCTCAAAAGCACCTGTTTTCACTTTCGGCAGCCTCCGGAGCAAAAAAGACAAACGTCCAGCTTTTGCTGCCACAGCAAAGGTGCCAGCGGGGAAAAGGAATGCTGGTTCTCACTGCCTCCTGGAACCCTTTCAAATGCCACAGACAATTTGGCCCTCTCTGCTTTCCTGCGGACTCCATCCTCAAAAGCAGCTGTTTTCGCTTTGGTCAGCCTCCGGAGCAAAAAAGACAAACGTCCAGCTTTTGCTGCCACAGCAAAGGTGCCAGCGGGGAAAAGTAATGCTGGTTCTCACTGCCTCCTGGAACCCTTTCAAATGCCAAAGACAATTTGGCCCTCTCTGCTTTCCTGCGGACTCCATCCTCAAAAGAACCTATTTTCGCTTTCGGCGCCCTCCGGAGCAAAAAAGACAAACGTCCAGCTTTTGCTGCCACAGCAAAGGTGCCAGCGGGGAAAAGTAATGCTGGTTCTCACTGCCTCCTGGAACCCTTTCAAATGCCACAGACAATTTGGCCCTCTCTGCTTTCCTGCGGACTCCATCCTCAAAAGAACCTATTTTTGCTTTCGGCGCCCTCCGGAGCAAAAAAGACAAACGTCCAGCTTTTGCTGCCACAGCAAAGGTACCAGCGGGGAAAAGGAATGCTGGTTCTCACTGCCTCCTGGAAACTCTTCAAATGCCACAGACAATTTGGCCCTCTCTGCTTTCCTGCGGACTCCATCCTCAAAAGCAGCTGTTTTCGCTTTCGGCAACCTCCGGAGCAAAAAAGACAAACGTCCAGCTTTTGCTGCCACAGCAAAGGTGCCAGCGGGGAAAAGTAATGCTGGTTCTCACTGCCTCCTGGAACCCTTTCAAATGCCCCAGACAATTTGGCCCTCTCTGCTTTCCTGCGGACTCCATCCTCAAAAGCACCTGTTTTCGCTTTCGTCAGCCTCCGGAGCAAAAAAGACAAACGTCCAGCTTTTGCTGCCACAGCAAAGGTGCCAGCGGGGAAAAGTAATGCTGGTTCTCACTGCCTCCTGGAACCTCTTCAAATGCCTCAGACAATTTGGCCCTCTCTGCTTTCCTGCGGACTCCATCCTCAAAAGCACCTATTTTCGCTTTCGGCAGCCTCCGGAGCAAAAAAGACAAACGTCCAGCTTTTGCTGCCACAGCAAAGGTGCCAGCGGGGAAAAGTAATGCTGGTTCTCACTGCCTCCTGGAACCTTTTCAAATGCCACAGACAATTTGGCCCTCTCTGCTTTCCTGTGGACTCCATCCTCAAAAGCACCTGTTTTCACTTTCGGCAGCCTCCGGAGTAAAAAAGACAAACGTCCAGCTTTTGCTGCCACAGGAAAGGTGCCAGCGGGGAAAAGTAATGCTGGTTCTCACTGCCTCCTGGAACCATTTCAAATGCCACAGACAATTTGGCCCTCTCTGCTTTCCTGCGGACTCCATCCTCAAAAGCACCTGTTTTCGCTTTTGGCAACCTCCGGAGCAAAAAAGACAAACGTCCAGCTTTTGCTGCCACAGCAAAGGTGCCAGCGGGGAAAAGTAATGCTGGTTCTCACTGCCTCCTGGAACCTCTTCAAATGCCTCAGACAATTTGGCCCTCTCTGCTTTCCTGCGGACTCCATCCTCAAAAGCACCTATTTTCGCTTTCGGCAGCCTCCGGAGCAAAAAAGACAAACGTCCAGCTTTTGCTGCCACAGCAAAGGTGCCAGCGGGGAAAAGTAATGCTGGTTCTCACTGCCTCCTGGAACCTTTTCAAATGCCACAGACAATTTGGCCCTCTCTGCTTTCCTGTGGACTCCATCCTCAAAAGCACCTGTTTTCACTTTCGGCAGCCTCCGGAGTAAAAAAGACAAACGTCCAGCTTTTGCTGCCACAGGAAAGGTGCCAGCGGGGAAAAGTAATGCTGGTTCTCACTGCCTCCTGGAACCCTTTCAAATGCCCCAGACAATTTGGCCCTCTCTGCTTTCCTGCGGACTCCATCCTCAAAAGCACCTGTTTTCGCTTTCGTCAGCCTCCGGAGCAAAAAAGACAAACGTCCAGCTTTTGCTGCCACAGCAAAGGTGCCAGCGGGGAAAAGTAATGCTGGTTCTCACTGCCTCCTGGAACCTCTTCAAATGCCTCAGACAATTTGGCCCTCTCTGCTTTCCTGCGGACTCCATCCTCAAAAGCACCTATTTTCGCTTTCGGCAGCCTCCGGAGCAAAAAAGACAAACGTCCAGCTTTTGCTGCCACAGCAAAGGTGCCAGCGGGGAAAAGTAATGCTGGTTCTCACTGCCTCCTGGAACCTTTTCAAATGCCACAGACAATTTGGCCCTCTCTGCTTTCCTGTGGACTCCATCCTCAAAAGCACCTGTTTTCACTTTCGGCAGCCTCCGGAGTAAAAAAGACAAACGTCCAGCTTTTGCTGCCACAGGAAAGGTGCCAGCGGGGAAAAGTAATGCTGGTTCTCACTGCCTCCTGGAACCCTTTCAAATGCCCCAGACAATTTGGCCCTCTCTGCTTTCCTGCGGACTCCATCCTCAAAAGCACCTGTTTTCGCTTTTGGCAACCTCCGGAGCAAAAAAGACAAACGTCCAGCTTTTGCTGCCACAGCAAAGGTGCCAGCGGGGAAAAGTAATGCTGGTTCTCACTGCCTCCTGGAACCCTTTCAAATGCCCCAGACAATTTGGCCCTCTCTGCTTTCCTGCGGACTCCATCCTCAAAAGCAGCTGTTTTCGCTTTGGGCAGCCTCCGGAGCAAAAAAGACAAACGTCCAGCTTTTGCTGCCACAGCAAAGGTGCCAGCGGGGAAAAGTAATGCTGGTTCTCACTGCCTCCTGGAACCCTTTCAAATGCCACAGACAATTTGGCCCTCTCTGCTTTCCTGCGGACTCTATCCTCAAAAGCGCCTTTTTTCACTTTCGGCGCCCTCCGGTGGTAAAAAGACAAACGTCCAGCTTTTGCTGCCGCAGCAAAGGTGCCAGCGGGGAAAAGTAATGCTGGTCCTCACTGCCTCCTGGAACCTCTTTAAATGCCAAAGACAATTTGGCCCTCTCTGCTTTCCTGCGGACTCCATCATCAAAAGCACCTGTTTTCGCTTTGGGCAGCCTCCGGAGCAAAAAAGACAAACGTCCAGCTTTTTCTGCCACAGCAAAGGTGCCAGCGGGGAAAAGTAATGCTGGTTCTCACTGCCTCCTGGAACCCTTTCAAATGCCACAGACAATTTGGCCCTCTCTGCTTTCCTTCGGACTCCATCCTCAAAAGAACCTATTTTCGCTTTCGGCGCCCTCCGGAGCAAAAAAGACAAACGTCCAGCTTTTGCTGCCACAACAAAGGTGCCAGCGGGGAAAAGTAATGCTGGTTCTCACTGCCTCCTGGAACCCTTTCAAATGCCACAGACAATTTGGCCCTCTCTGCTTTCCTGCGGACTCCATCCTCAAAAGCACCTGTTTTCGCTTTCGGCAGCCTCCGGAGCAAAAAAGACAAACGTCCAGCTTTTGCTGCCACAGCAAAGGTGCCAGCGGGGAAAAGTAATGCTCGTTCTCACTGCCTCCTGGAACCCTTTCAAATGCCACAGACAATTTGGCCCTCTCTGCTTTCCTGCGGACTCCATCCTCAAAAGAACCTATTTTCGCTTTCGGCGCCCTCCGGAGCAAAAAAGACAAACGTCCAGCTTTTGCTGCCACAGCAAAGGTACCAGCGGGGAAAAGTAATGCTGGTTCTCACTGCCTCCTGGAACCCCTTCAAATGCCACAGACAATTTGGCCCTCTCTGCTTTCCTGCGGACTTCATCCTCAAAAGCAGCTGTTTTCGCTTTCGGCAGCCTCCGGAGCAAAAAAGACAAACGTCCAGCTTTTGCTGCCACAGCAAAGGTGCCAGCGGGGAAAAGTAATGCTGGTTCTCACTGCCTCCTGGAACCCTTTCAAATGCCTCAGACAATTTGGCCCTCTCTGCTTTCCTGTGGACTCTATCCTCAAAAGCGCCTTTTTTCACTTTCGGCGCCCTCCGGTGGTAAAAAGACAAACGTCCAGCTTTTGCTGCCGCAGCAAAGGTGCCAGCGGGGAAAAGTAATGCTGGTCCTCACTGCCTCCTGGAACCTCTTTAAATGCCAAAGACAATTTGGCCCTCTCTGCTTTCCTGCGGACTCCATCCTCAAAAGCACCTGTTTTCGCTTTGGGCAGCCTCCGGAGCAAAAAAGACAAACGTCCAGCTTTTGCTGCCACAGCAAAGGTGCCAGCGGGGAAAAGGAATGCTGGTTCTCACTGCCTCCTGGAACCCTTTCAAATGCCACAGACAATTTGGCCCTCTCTACTTTCCTTCGATCTCCATCCTGAAAAGAACCTATTTTCGCTTTCGGCGCCCTCCAGAGCAAAAAAGACAAACGTCCAGCTTTTGCTGCCACAGCAAAGGTGCCAGTGGGGAAAAGTAATGCTGGTTCTCACTGCCTCCTGGAACCCTTTCAAATGCCACAGACAATTTGGCCCTCTCTGCTTTCCTGCGGACTCCATCCTCAAAAGCACCTGTTTTCGCTTTCGGCATCCTCCGGAGCAAAAAAGACAAACGTCCAGCTTTTGCTGCCACAGCAAAGGTGCCAGCGGGGAAAAGTAATGCTGGTTCTCACTGCCTCCTGGAACCCTTTCAAATGCCACAGACAATTTGGCCCTCTCTGCTTTCCTGCGGACTCCATCCTCAAAAGCACCTGTTTTCGATTTCGGCAGCCTCCAGATCAAAAAAGACAAACGTCCAGCTTTTGCTGCCACAGCAAAGGTGCCAGCGGGGAAAAGTAATGCTGGTCCTCATTGCCTCCTGGAACCTCTTCAAATGCCACAGACAATTTGGCCCTCTCTGCTTTCCTGCGGACTCCATCCTCAAAAGCACCTGTTTTCTCTTTCGGCGGTGTTTGGAGCAAAAAAGACAAACGTCCAGCTTTTGCTGCCACAGCAAAGGTGCCAGCGGGGAAAAGTAATGCTGGTTCTCACTGCCTCCTGGAACCCTTTCAAATGCCCCAGACAATTTGGCCCTCTCTGCTTGCCTGCGGACTCCATCCTTAAAAGCACCTTTTTTCGCTTTCGGTGCCCTCCGGTGGTAAAAAGACAAACGTCCAGCTTTTGCTGCCACAGCAAAGGTGCCAGCAGGGAAAAGTAATGCTGGTTCTCACTGCCTCCTGGAACCCTTTCAAATGCCCCAGACAATTTGGCCCTCTCTGCTTTCCTGCGGACTCCATCCTCAAAAGCACCTTTTTTCGCTTTCGGCAGCCTCCGGAGCAAAAAAGACAAACGTCCAGCTTTTGCTGCCACAGCAAAGGTGCCAGCGGGGAAAAGTAATGCTGGTTCTCACTGCCTCCTGGAACCCTTTCAAATGCCACAGACAATTTGGCCCTCTCTGCTTTCCTGCGGACTCCATCCTCAAAAGCACCTGTTTTCTCTTTCGGCGGTGTTTGGAGCAAAAAAGACAAACGTCCAGCTTTTGCTGCCACAGCAAAGGTGACAGCGGGGAAAAGTAATGCTCGTTCTCACTGCCTCCTGGAACCTCTTCAAATGCCACAGACAATTTGGCCCTCTCTGCTTTCCTGCGGACTCCATCCTCAAAAGCACCTGTTTTCTCTTTCGGCGGTGTTTGGAGCAAAAAAGACAAACGTCCAGCTTTTGCTGCCACAGCAAAGGTGACAGCGGGGAAAAGTAATGCTGGTTCTCACTGCCTCCTGGAACCCTTTCAAACGCCCCAGACAATTTGGCCCTCTCTGCTTGCCTGCGGACTCCATCCTTAAAAGCACCTTTTTTCGCTTTCGGTGCCCTCCGGTGGTAAAAAGACAAACGTCCAGCTTTTGCTGCCACAGCAAAGGTGCCAGCAGGGAAAAGTAATGCTGGTTCTCACTGCCTCCTGGAACCCTTTCAAATGCCCCAGACAATTTGGCCCTCTCTGCTTTCCTGCGGACTCCATCCTCAAAAGCACCTTTTTTCGCTTTCGGCAGCCTCCGGAGCAAAAAAGACAAACGTCCAGCTTTTGCTGCCACAGCAAAGGTGCCAGCGGGGAAAAGTAATGCTCGTTCTCACTGCCTCCTGGAACCCTTTCAAATGCCACAGACAATTTGGCCCTCTCTGCTTTCCTGCGGACTCCATCCTCAAAAGCACCTGTTTTCGCTTTCGGCATCCTCCGGAGCAAAAAAGACAAACGTCCAGCTTTTGCTGCCACAGCAAAGGTGCCAGCGGGGAAAAGTAATGCTGGTTCTCACTGCCTCCTGGAACCTTTTCAAATGCCACAGACAATTTGGCCCTCTCTGCTTTCCTGTGGACTCCATCCTCAAAAGCACCTGTTTTCACTTTCGGCAGCCTCCGGAGTAAAAAAGACAAACGTCCAGCTTTTGCTGCCACAGGAAAGGTGCCAGCGGGGAAAAGTAATGCTGGTTCTCACTGCCTCCTGGAACCCTTTCAAATGCCCCAGACAATTTGGCCCTCTCTGCTTTCCTGCGGACTCCATCCTCAAAAGCACCTGTTTTCGCTTTTGGCAACCTCCGGAGCAAAAAAGACAAACGTCCAGCTTTTGCTGCCACAGCAAAGGTGCCAGCGGGGAAAAGTAATGCTGGTTCTCACTGCCTCCTGGAACCCTTTCAAATGCCCCAGACAATTTGGCCCTCTCTGCTTTCCTGCGGACTCCATCCTCAAAAGCAGCTGTTTTCGCTTTGGGCAGCCTCCGGAGCAAAAAAGACAAACGTCCAGCTTTTGCTGCCACAGCAAAGGTGCCAGCGGGGAAAAGTAATGCTGGTTCTCACTGCCTCCTGGAACCCTTTCAAATGCCACAGACAATTTGGCCCTCTCTGCTTTCCTGCGGACTCTATCCTCAAAAGCGCCTTTTTTCACTTTCGGCGCCCTCCGGTGGTAAAAAGACAAACGTCCAGCTTTTGCTGCCGCAGCAAAGGTGCCAGCGGGGAAAAGTAATGCTGGTCCTCACTGCCTCCTGGAACCTCTTTAAATGCCAAAGACAATTTGGCCCTCTCTGCTTTCCTGCGGACTCCATCATCAAAAGCACCTGTTTTCGCTTTGGGCAGCCTCCGGAGCAAAAAAGACAAACGTCCAGCTTTTTCTGCCACAGCAAAGGTGCCAGCGGGGAAAAGTAATGCTGGTTCTCACTGCCTCCTGGAACCCTTTCAAATGCCACAGACAATTTGGCCCTCTCTGCTTTCCTTCGGACTCCATCCTCAAAAGAACCTATTTTCGCTTTCGGCGCCCTCCGGAGCAAAAAAGACAAACGTCCAGCTTTTGCTGCCACAACAAAGGTGCCAGCGGGGAAAAGTAATGCTGGTTCTCACTGCCTCCTGGAACCCTTTCAAATGCCACAGACAATTTGGCCCTCTCTGCTTTCCTGCGGACTCCATCCTCAAAAGCACCTGTTTTCGCTTTCGGCAGCCTCCGGAGCAAAAAAGACAAACGTCCAGCTTTTGCTGCCACAGCAAAGGTGCCAGCGGGGAAAAGTAATGCTCGTTCTCACTGCCTCCTGGAACCCTTTCAAATGCCACAGACAATTTGGCCCTCTCTGCTTTCCTGCGGACTCCATCCTCAAAAGAACCTATTTTCGCTTTCGGCGCCCTCCGGAGCAAAAAAGACAAACGTCCAGCTTTTGCTGCCACAGCAAAGGTACCAGCGGGGAAAAGTAATGCTGGTTCTCACTGCCTCCTGGAACCCCTTCAAATGCCACAGACAATTTGGCCCTCTCTGCTTTCCTGCGGACTTCATCCTCAAAAGCAGCTGTTTTCGCTTTCGGCAGCCTCCGGAGCAAAAAAGACAAACGTCCAGCTTTTGCTGCCACAGCAAAGGTGCCAGCGGGGAAAAGTAATGCTGGTTCTCACTGCCTCCTGGAACCCTTTCAAATGCCTCAGACAATTTGGCCCTCTCTGCTTTCCTGTGGACTCTATCCTCAAAAGCGCCTTTTTTCACTTTCGGCGCCCTCCGGTGGTAAAAAGACAAACGTCCAGCTTTTGCTGCCGCAGCAAAGGTGCCAGCGGGGAAAAGTAATGCTGGTCCTCACTGCCTCCTGGAACCTCTTTAAATGCCAAAGACAATTTGGCCCTCTCTGCTTTCCTGCGGACTCCATCCTCAAAAGCACCTGTTTTCGCTTTGGGCAGCCTCCGGAGCAAAAAAGACAAACGTCCAGCTTTTGCTGCCACAGCAAAGGTGCCAGCGGGGAAAAGGAATGCTGGTTCTCACTGCCTCCTGGAACCCTTTCAAATGCCACAGACAATTTGGCCCTCTCTACTTTCCTTCGATCTCCATCCTGAAAAGAACCTATTTTCGCTTTCGGCGCCCTCCAGAGCAAAAAAGACAAACGTCCAGCTTTTGCTGCCACAGCAAAGGTGCCAGTGGGGAAAAGTAATGCTGGTTCTCACTGCCTCCTGGAACCCTTTCAAATGCCACAGACAATTTGGCCCTCTCTGCTTTCCTGCGGACTCCATCCTCAAAAGCACCTGTTTTCGCTTTCGGCATCCTCCGGAGCAAAAAAGACAAACGTCCAGCTTTTGCTGCCACAGCAAAGGTGCCAGCGGGGAAAAGTAATGCTGGTTCTCACTGCCTCCTGGAACCCTTTCAAATGCCACAGACAATTTGGCCCTCTCTGCTTTCCTGCGGACTCCATCCTCAAAAGCACCTGTTTTCGATTTCGGCAGCCTCCAGATCAAAAAAGACAAACGTCCAGCTTTTGCTGCCACAGCAAAGGTGCCAGCGGGGAAAAGTAATGCTGGTCCTCATTGCCTCCTGGAACCTCTTCAAATGCCACAGACAATTTGGCCCTCTCTGCTTTCCTGCGGACTCCATCCTCAAAAGCACCTGTTTTCTCTTTCGGCGGTGTTTGGAGCAAAAAAGACAAACGTCCAGCTTTTGCTGCCACAGCAAAGGTGACAGCGGGGAAAAGTAATGCTGGTTCTCACTGCCTCCTGGAACCCTTTCAAACGCCCCAGACAATTTGGCCCTCTCTGCTTGCCTGCGGACTCCATCCTTAAAAGCACCTTTTTTCGCTTTCGGTGCCCTCCGGTGGTAAAAAGACAAACGTCCAGCTTTTGCTGCCACAGCAAAGGTGCCAGCAGGGAAAAGTAATGCTGGTTCTCACTGCCTCCTGGAACCCTTTCAAATGCCCCAGACAATTTGGCCCTCTCTGCTTTCCTGCGGACTCCATCCTCAAAAGCACCTTTTTTCGCTTTCGGCAGCCTCCGGAGCAAAAAAGACAAACGTCCAGCTTTTGCTGCCACAGCAAAGGTGGCAGCGGGGAAAAGTAATGCTGGTTCTCACTGCCTCCTGGAACCGTTTCAAATGCCCCAGACAATTTGGCCCTCTCTGCTTTCCTGCGGACTCCATCCTCAAAAGCAGCTGTTTTCGCTTTCGGCAGCCTCCGGAGCAAAAAAGACAAACGTCCAGCTTTTGCTGCCACAGCAAAGGTGACAGCGGGGAAAAGTAATGCTCGTTCTCACTGCCTCCTGGAACCTCTTCAAATGCCACAGACAATTTGGCCCTCTCTGCTTTCCTGCGGACTCCATCCTCAAAAGCACCTGTTTTCTCTTTCGGCGGTGTTTGGAGCAAAAAAGACAAACGTCCAGCTTTTGCTGCCACAGCAAAGGTGACAGCGGGGAAAAGTAATGCTGGTTCTCACTGCCTCCTGGAACCCTTTCAAACGCCCCAGACAATTTGGCCCTCTCTGCTTGCCTGCGGACTCCATCCTTAAAAGCACCTTTTTTCGCTTTCGGTGCCCTCCGGTGGTAAAAAGACAAACGTCCAGCTTTTGCTGCCACAGCAAAGGTGCCAGCAGGGAAAAGTAATGCTGGTTCTCACTGCCTCCTGGAACCCTTTCAAATGCCCCAGACAATTTGGCCCTCTCTGCTTTCCTGCGGACTCCATCCTCAAAAGCACCTTTTTTCGCTTTCGGCAGCCTCCGGAGCAAAAAAGACAAACGTCCAGCTTTTGCTGCCACAGCAAAGGTGCCAGCGGGGAAAAGTAATGCTCGTTCTCACTGCCTCCTGGAACCCTTTCAAATGCCACAGACAATTTGGCCCTCTCTGCTTTCCTGCGGACTCCATCCTCAAAAGCACCTGTTTTCGCTTTCGGCATCCTCCGGAGCAAAAAAGACAAACGTCCAGCTTTTGCTGCCACAGCAAAGGTGCCAGCGGGGAAAAGTAATGCTGGTTCTCACTGCCTCCTGGAATCCTTTCAAATGCCCCAGACAATTTGGCCCTCTCTGCTTTCCTGCGGACTCCATCCTCAAAAGCACCTTTTTTCGCTTTCGGCGCCCTCCGGTGGTAAAAAGACAAACGTCCAGCTTTTGCTGCCACAGCAAAGGTGCCAGCAGGGAAAAGTAATGCTGGTTCTCACTGCCTCCTGGAACCCTTTCAAATGCCCCAGACAATTTGGCCCACTCTGCTTTCCTGCGGACTCCATCCTCAAAAGCACCTGTTTTCGCTTTCGGCAACCTCAGGAGCAAAAAAGACAAACGTCCAGCTTTTGCTGCCACAGCAAAGGTGCCAGCAGGGAAAAGTAATGCTCGTTCTCACTGCCTCCTGGAACCCTTTCAAATGCCACAGACAATTTGGCCCTCTCTGCTTTCCTGCGGACTCCATCCTCAAAAGCAGCTGTTTTCGCTTTCGGCAGCCTCCGGAGCAAAAAAGACAAACGTCCAGCTTTTGCTGCCACAGCAAAGGTGCCAGCGGGGAAAAGTAATGCTGGTTCTCACTGCCTCCTGGAACCCTTTCAAATGCCTCAGACAATTTGGCCCTCTCTGCTTTCCTGTGGACTCTATCCTCAAAAGCGCCTTTTTTCACTTTCGGCGCCCTCCGGTGGTAAAAAGACAAACGTCCAGCTTTTGCTGCCGCAGCAAAGGTGCCAGCGGGGAAAAGTAATGCTGGTCCTCACTGCCTCCTGGAACCTCTTTAAATGCCAAAGACAATTTGGCCCTCTCTGCTTTCCTGCGGACTCCATCCTCAAAAGCACCTGTTTTCGCTTTGGGCAGCCTCCGGAGCAAAAAAGACAAACGTCCAGCTTTTGCTGCCACAGCAAAGGTGCCAGCGGGGAAAAGTAATGCTGGTTCTCACTGCCTCCTGGAACCCTTTCAAATGCCACAGACAATTTGGCCCTCTCTACTTTCCTTCGATCTCCATCCTCAAAAGAACCTATTTTCGCTTTCGGCGCCCTCCGGAGCAAAAAAGACAAACGTCCAGCTTTTGCTGCCACAGCAAAGGTGCCAGCGGGGAAAAGTAATGCTGGTTCTCACTGCCTCCTGGAACCCTTTCAAATGCCCCAGACAATTTGGCCCTCTCTGCTTTCCTGCGGACTCCATCCTCAAAAGCACCTGTTTTCGCTTTCGGCAGCCTCCGGAGCAAAAAAGACAAACGTCCAGCTTTTGCTGCCACAGCAAAGGTGCCAGCGGGGAAAAGTAATGCTGGTTCTCACTGCCTCCTGGAACCCTTTCAAATGCCCCAGACAATTTGGCCCTCTCTGCTTTTCTGCGGACTCCATCCTCAAAAGCACCTGTTTTCGCTTTCGGCAGCCTCCGGAGCAAAAAAGACAAACGTCCAGCTTTTGCTGCCACAGCAAAGGTGCCAGCGGGGAAAAGTAATGCTCGTTCTCACTGCCTCCTGGAACCCTTTCAAATGCCACAGACAATTTGGCCCTCTCTGCTTTCCTGTGGACTCTATCCTCAAAAGCGCCTTTTTTCACTTTCGGCGCCCTCCGGTGGTAAAAAGACAAACGTCCAGCTTTTGCTGCCGCAGCAAAGGTGCCAGCGGGGAAAAGTAATGCTGGTCCTCACTGCCTCCTGGAACCTCTTTAAATGCCAAAGACAATTTGGCCCTCTCTGCTTTCCTGCGGACTCCATCCTCAAAAGCACCTGTTTTCGCTTTCGGCAGCCTCCGGAGCAAAAAAGACAAACGTCCAGCTTTTGCTGCCACAGCAAAGGTGCCAGCGGGGAAAAGTAATGCTGGTTCTCACTGCCTCCTGGAACCCTTTCAAATGCCACAGACACTTTGGCCCTCTCTGCTTTCCTGTGGACTCCATCCTCAAAAGCACCTGTTTTCGCTTTCGGCAGCCTCCGGAGCAAAAAAGACAAACGTCCAGCTTTTGCTGCCACAGCAAAGGTGCCAGCGGGGAAAAGTAATGCTGGTTCTCACTGCCTCCTGGAACCCTTTCAAATGCCTCAGACAATTTGGCCCTCTCTGCTTTCCTGTGGACTCTATCCTCAAAAGCGCCTTTTTTCACTTTCGGCGCCCTCCGGTGGTAAAAAGACAAACGTCCAGCTTTTGCTGCCGCAGCAAAGGTGCCAGCGGGGAAAAGTAATGCTGGTCCTCACTGCCTCCTGGAACCTCTTTAAATGCCAAAGACAATTTGGCCCTCTCTGCTTTCCTGCGGACTCCATCCTCAAAAGCACCTGTTTTCGCTTTCGGCAGCCTCCGGAGCAAAAAAGACAAACGTCCAGCTTTTGCTGCCACAGCAAAGGTGCCAGCGGGGAAAAGTAATGCTGGTTCTCACTGCCTCCTGGAACCCTTTCAAATGCCACAGACACTTTGGCCCTCTCTGCTTTCCTGTGGACTCCATCCTCAAAAGCACCTGTTTTCGCTTTCGGCAGCCTCCGGAGAAAAAAAGACAAACGTCCAGCTTTTGCTGCCACAGCAAAGGTGCCAGCGGGGAAAAGTAATGCTCGTTCTCACTGCCTCCTGGAACCCTTTCAAATGCCACAGACAATTTGGCCCTCTCTGCTTTCCTGCGGACTCCATCCTCAAAAGCACCTATTTTCGCTTTCGGCAACCTCCGGAGCAAAAAAGATAAACGTCCAGCTTTTGCTGCCACAGCAAAGGTACCAGCGGGGAAA
Organism: Vanellus vanellus; assembly: GCF_965231255.1. Classification (NCBI taxonomy): domain Eukaryota; kingdom Metazoa; phylum Chordata; class Aves; order Charadriiformes; family Charadriidae; genus Vanellus; species Vanellus vanellus. The sequence goes on from NW_028128379.1 coordinate 80,001, forward strand.
AGTAATGCTGGTTCTCACTGCCTCCTGGAACCTCCTCAAATGCCAGAGACAATTTGGCCCTCTCTGCTTTCCTGTGGACTCCATCCTCAAAAGCAGCTGTTTTCGCTTTGGGCAGCCTCCGGAGCAAAAAAGACAAACGTCCAGCTTTTGCTGCCACAGCAAAAGTGCCAGCGGGGAAAAGTAATGCTGGTTCTCACTGCCTCCTGGAACCCTTTCAAATGCCCCAGACAATTTGGCCCTCTCTGCTTTCCTGTGGACTCCATCCTCAAAAGCACCTGTTTTCGCTTTCGGCAGCCTCCGGAGCAAAAAAGACAAACGTCCAGCTTTTGCTGCCACAGCAAAGGTGCCAGCGGGGAAAAGTAATGCTGGTTCTCACTGCCTCCTGGAACCCTTTCAAATGCCTCAGACAATTTGGCCCTCTCTGCTTTCCTGTGGACTCTATCCTCAAAAGCGCCTTTTTTCACTTTCGGCAACCTCCGGAGCAAAAAAGACAAACGTCCAGCTTTTGCTGCCACAGCAAAGGTGCCAGCGGGGAAAAGTAATGCTGGTTCTCACTGCCTCCTGGAACCCCTTCAAATGCCACAGACAATTTGGCCCTCTCTGCTTTCCTGCGGACTCCATCCTCAAAAGCAGCTGTTTTCGCTTTGGGCAGCCTCCGGAGCAAAAAAGACAAACGTCCAGCTTTTGCTGCCACAGCAAAGGTGCCAGCGGGGAAAAGTAATGCTGGTTCTCACTGCCTCCTGGAACCCTTTCAAATGCCACAGACAATTTGGCCCTCTCTGCTTTCCTGTGGACTCCATCCTCAAAAGCACCTGTTTTCGCTTTCGGCAGCCTCCGGAGCAAAAAAGACAAACGTCCAGCTTTTGCTGCCACAGCAAAGGTGCCAGCGGGGAAAAGTAATGCTGGTTCTCACTGCCTCCTGGAACCCTTTCAAATGCCTCAGACAATTTGGCCCTCTCTGCTTTCCTGTGGACTCTATCCTCAAAAGCGCCTTTTTTCACTTTCGGCGCCCTCCGGTGGTAAAAAGACAAACGTCCAGCTTTTGCTGCCGCAGCAAATGTGCCAGCAGGGAAAAGTAATGCTGGTCCTCACTGCCTCCTGGAACCTCTTTAAATGCCAAAGACAATTTGGCCCTCTCTGCTTTCCTGCGGACTCCATCCTCAAAAGCACCTGTTTTCGCTTTGGGCAGCCTCCGGAGCAAAAAAGACAAACGTCCAGATTTTGCTGCCACAGCAAAGGTGCCAGCGGGGAAAAGTAATGCTCGTTCTCACTGCCTCCTGGAACCCTTTCAAATGCCACAGACAATTTGGCCCTCTCTGCTTTCCTGCGGACTCCATCCTCAAAAGAACCTATTTTCGCTTTCGGCGCCCTCCGGAGCAAAAAAGACAAACGTCCAGCTTTTGCTGCCACAGCAAAGGTACCAGCGGGGAAAAGTAATGCTGGTTCTCACTGCCTCCTGGAACCCCTTCAAATGCCACAGACAATTTGGCCCTCTCTGCTTTCCTGCGGACTCCATCCTCAAAAGCAGCTGTTTTCGCTTTCGGCAGCCTCCGGAGCAAAAAAGACAAACGTCCAGCTTTTGCTGCCGCAGCAAAGGTGCCAGCGGGGAAAAGTAATGCTGGTCCTCACTGCCTCCTGGAACCTCTTTAAATGCCAAAGACAATTTGGCCCTCTCTGCTTTCCTGCGGACTCCATCCTCAAAAGCACCTGTTTTCGCTTTGGGCAGCCTCCGGAGCAAAAAAGACAAACGTCCAGCTTTTGCTGCCACAGCAAAGGTGCCAGCGGGGAAAAGTAATGCTGGTTCTCACTGCCTCCTGGAACCCTTTCAAATGCCACAGACAATTTGGCCCTCTCTACTTTCCTTCGATCTCCATCCTCAAAAGAACCTATTTTCGCTTTCAGCGCCCTCCGGAGCAAAAAAGACAAACGTCCAGCTTTTGCTGCCACAGCAAAGGTGCCAGCGGGGAAAAGTAATGCTGGTTCTCACTGCCTCCTGGAACCCTTTCAAATGCCCCAGACAATTTGGCCCTCTCTGCTTTCCTGCGGACTCCATCCTCAAAAGCACCTGTTTTCGCTTTGGTCAGCCTCCGGAGCAAAAAAGACAAACTTCCAGCTTTTGCTGCCACAGCAAAGGTGCCAGCGGGGAAAAGTAATGCTGGTTCTCACTGCCTCCTGGAACCCTTTCAAATGCCCCAGACCATTTGGCCCTCTCTGCTTTTCTGCGGACTCCATCCTCAAAAGCACCTGTTTTCGCTTTCGGCAGCCTCCGGAGCAAAAAAGACAAACGTCCAGCTTTTGCTGCCACAGCAAAGGTGCCAGCGGGGAAAAGTAATGCTGGTTCTCACTGCCTCCTGGAACCCCTTCAAATGCCACAGACAATTTGGCCCTCTCTGCTTTCCTGCGGACTCCATCCTCAAAAGCAGCTGTTTTCGCTTTGGGCAGCCTCCGGAGCAAAAAAGACAAACGTCCAGCTTTTGCTGCCACAGCAAAGGTGCCAGCGGGGAAAAGTAATGCTGGTTCTCACTGCCTCCTGGAACCCTTTCAAATGCCACAGACAATTTGGCCCTCTCTGCTTTCCTGTGGACTCCATCCTCAAAAGCACCTGTTTTCGCTTTCGGCAGCCTCCGGAGCAAAAAAGACAAACGTCCAGCTTTTGCTGCCACAGCAAAGGTGCCAGCGGGGAAAAGTAATGCTGGTTCTCACTGCCTCCTGGAACCCTTTCAAATGCCTCAGACAATTTGGCCCTCTCTGCTTTCCTGTGGACTCTATCCTCAAAAGCGCCTTTTTTCACTTTCGGCGCCCTCCGGTGGTAAAAAGACAAACGTCCAGCTTTTGCTGCCGCAGCAAATGTGCCAGCGGGGAAAAGTAATGCTGGTCCTCACTGCCTCCTGGAACCTCTTTAAATGCCTCAGACAATTTGGCCCTCTCTGCTTTCCTGCGGACTCCATCCTCAAAAGCACCTGTTTTCGCTTTGGGCAGCCTCCGGAGCAAAAAAGACAAACGTCCAGCTTTTGCTGCCACAGCAAAGGTGCCAGCGGGGAAAAGTAATGCTGGTTCTCACTGCCTCCTGGAACCCTTTCAAATGCCACAGACAATTTGGCCCTCTCTGCTTTCCTGTGGACTCCATCCTCAAAAGCACCTGTTTTCGCTTTCGGCAGCCTCCGGTGCTAAAAAGACAAACGTCCAGCTTTTGCTGCCACAGCAAAGGTGCCAGCAGGGAAAAGTAATGCTGGTCCTCACTGCCTCCTGGAACCTCTTTAAATGCCAAAGACAATTTGGCCCTCTCTGCTTTCCTGCGGACTCCATCCTCAAAAGCACCTGTTTTCGCTTTCGGCAGCCTCCGGAGCAAAAAAGACAAACGTCCAGCTTTTGCTGCCACAGCAAAGGTGCCAGCGGGGAAAAGTAATGCTGGTTCTCACTGCCTCCTGGAACCCTTTCAAATGCCACAGACAATTTGGCCCTCTCTACTTTCCTGCGGACTCCATCCTCAAAAGAACCTATTTTCGCTTTCGGCGCCCTCCGGAGCAAAAAAGACAAACGTCCAGCTTTTGCTGCCACAGCAAAGGTGCCAGCGGGGAAAAGTAATGCTGGTTCTCACTGCCTCCTGGAACCCTTTCAAATGCCACAGACAATTTGGCCCTCTCTGCTTTCCTGCGGACTCCATCCTCAAAAGCACCTGTTTTCGCTTTGGGCAGCCTCCGGAGCAAAAAAGACAAACGTCCAGCTTTTGCTGCCACAGCAAAGGTGCCAGCGGGGAAAAGTAATGCTGGTTCTCACTGCCTCCTGGAACCCTTTCAAATGCCACAGACAATTTGGCCCTCTCTGCTTTCCTGCGGACTCCATCCTCAAAAGCACCTGTTTTCGCTTTCGGCAGCCTCCGGAGCAAAAAAGACAAACGTCCAGCTTTTGCTGCCACAGCAAAGGTGCCAGCGGGGAAAAGTAATGCTGGTTCTCACTGCCTCCTGGAACCCTTTCAAATGCCACAGACAATTTGGCCATCTCTGCTTTCCTGCGGACTCCATCCTCAAAAGAACCTATTTTCGCTTTCGGCGCCCTCTGGAGCAAAAAAGACAAACGTCCAGCTTTTGCTGCCACAGCAAAGGTACCAGCGGGGAAAAGTAATGCTGGTTCTCACTGCCTCCTGGAACCTCTTCAAATGCCACAGACAATTTGGCCCTCTCTGCTTTCCTGTGGACTCCATCCTCAAAAGCACCTGTTTTCGCTTTCGGCAGCCTCCGGAGCAAAAAAGACAAACGTCCAGCTTTTGCTGCCACAGCAAAGGTGCCAGCGGGGAAAAGTAATGCTGGTTCTCACTGCCTCCTGGAACCCTTTCAAATGCCTCAGACAATTTGGCCCTCTCTGCTTTCCTGTGGACTCTATCCTCAAAAGCGCCTTTTTTCACTTTCGGCGCCCTCCGGTGGTAAAAAGACAAACGTCCAGCTTTTGCTGCCGCAGCAAAGGTGCCAGCGGGGAAAAGTAATGCTGGTCCTCACTGCCTCCTGGAACCTCTTTAAATGCCAAAGACAATTTGGCCCTCTCTGCTTTCCTGCGGACTCCATCCTCAAAAGCACCTGTTTTCGCTTTGGGCAGCCTCCGGAGCAAAAAAGACAAACGTCCAGCTTTTGCTGCCACAGCAAAGGTGCCAGCGGGGAAAAGTAATGCTGGTTCTCACTGCCTGCTGGAACCCTTTCAAATGCCACAGACAATTTGGCCCTCTCTGCTTTCCTGCGGACTCCATCCTCAAAAGCACCTGTTTTCGCTTTCGGCAGCCTCCGGAGCAAAAAAGACAAACGTCCAGCTTTTGCTGCCACAGCAAAGGTGCCAGCGGGGAAAAGTAATGCTGGTTCTCACTGCCTCCTGGAACCCTTTCAAATGCCACAGACAATTTGGCCCTCTCTGCTTTTCTGCGGACTCCATCCTCAAAAGCACCTGTTTTCGCTTTCGGCAGCCTCCGGAGCAAAAAAGACAAACGTCCAGCTTTTGCTGCCACAGCAAAGGTGCCAGCGGGGAAAAGTAATGCTGGTTCTCACTGCCTCCTGGAACCCTTTCAAATGCCACAGACAATTTGGCCCTCTCTGCTTTCCTGCGGACTCCATCCTCAAAAGAACCTATTTTCGCTTTCGGCGCCCTCCGGAGCAAAAAAGACAAACGTCCAGCTTTTGCTGCCACAGCAAAGGTACCAGCGGGGAAAAGTAATGCTGGTTCTCACTGCCTCCTGGAACCCCTTCAAATGCCACAGACAATTTGGCCCTCTCTGCTTTCCTGCGGACTCCATCCTCAAAAGCACCTGTTTTCGCTTTGGGCAGCCTCCGGAGCAAAAAAGACAAACGTCCAGCTTTTGCTGCCACAGCAAAGGTGCCAGCGGGGAAAAGTAATGCTGGTTCTCACTGCCTCCTGGAACCCTTTCAAATACCACAGACAATTTGGCCCTCTCTGCTTTCCTGTGGACTCCATCCTCAAAAGCACCTGTTTTCGCTTTCGGCAGCCTCCGGAGCAAAAAAGACAAATGTCCAGCTTTTGCTGCCACAGCAAAGGTGCCAGCGGGGAAAAGTAATACTGGTTCTCACTGCCTCCTGGAACCCTTTCAAATGCCTCAGACAATTTGGCCCTCTCTGCTTTCCTGTGGACTCTATCCTCAAAAGCGCCTTTTTTCACTTTCGGCGCCCTCCGGTGGTAAAAAGACAAACGTCCAGCTTTTGCTGCCGCAGCAAAGGTGCCAGCGGGGAAAAGTAATGCTGGTCCTCACTGCCTCCTGGAACCTTTTTAAATGCCAAAGACAATTTGGCCCTCTCTGCTTTCCTGCGGACTCCATCCTCAAAAGAACCTATTTTCGCTTTCGGCGCCCTCCGGAGCAAAAAAGACAAACGTCCAGCTTTTGCTGCCACAGCAAAGGTGCCAGCGGGGAAAAGTAATGCTGGTTCTCACTGCCTCCTGGAACCCTTTCAAATGCCCCAGACAATTTGGCCCTCTCTGCTTTCCTGCGGACTCCATCCTCAAAAGCACCTGTTTTCGCTTTCGGCAGCCTCCGGAGCAAAAAAGACAAACGTCCAGCTTTTGCTGCCACAGCAAAGGTGCCAGCGGGGAAAAGTAATGCTGGTTCTCACTGCCTCCTGCAACCCTTTCAAATGCCACAGACAATTTGGCCCTCTCTGCTTTTCTGCGGACTCCATCCTCAAAAGCACCTGTTTTCGCTTTCGGCAGCCTCCGGAGCAAAAAAGACAAACGTCCAGCTTTTGCTGCCACAGCAAAGGTGCCAGCGGGGAAAAGTAATGCTCGTTCTCACTGCCTCCTGGAACCCTTTCAAATGCCACAGACAATTTGGCCCTCTCTGCTTTCCTGCGGACTCCATCCTCAAAAGAACCTATTTTCGCTTTCGGCGCCCTCCGGAGCAAAAAAGACAAACGTCCAGCTTTTGCTGCCACAGCAAAGGTACCAGCGGGGAAAAGTAATGCTGGTTCTCACTGCCTCCTGGAACCTCCTCAAATGCCACAGACAATTTGGCCCTCTCTGCTTTCCTGCGGACTCCATCCTCAAAAGCAGCTGTTTTCGCTTTGGGCAGCCTCCGGAGCAAAAAAGACAAACGTCCAGCTTTTGCTGCCACAGCAAAGGTGCCAGCGGGGAAAAGTAATGCTGGTTCTCACTGCCTCCTGGAACCCTTTCAAATGCCCCAGACAATTTGGCCCTCTCTGCTTTCCTGTGGACTCCATCCTCAAAAGCACCTGTTTTCGCTTTGGGCAGCCTCCGGAGCAAAAAAGACAAACGTCCAGCTTTTGCTGCCACAGCAAAGGTGCCAGCGGGGAAAAGTAATGCTGGTTCTCACTGCCTCCTGGAACCTCTTTAAATGCCACAGACAATTTGGCCCTCTCTGCTTTCCTGTGGACTCCATCCTCAAAAGCACCTGTTTTCGCTTTGGGCAGCCTCCGGTGGTAAAAAGACAAACGTCCAGCTTTTGCTGCCACAGCAAAGGTGCCAGCGGGGAAAAGTAATGCTGGTTCTCACTGCCTCCTGGAACCCTTTCAAATGCCACAGACAATTTGGCCCTCTCTGCTTTTCTGCGGACTCCATCCTCAAAAGCACCTGTTTTCGCTTTCGGCAGCCTTAGGAGCAAAAAAGACAAACGTCCAGCTTTTGCTGCCACAGCAAAGGTGCCAGCGGGGAAAAGTAATGCTCGTTCTCACTGCCCCCTGGAACCCTTTCAAATGCCACAGACAATTTGGCCCTCTCTGCTTTCCTGCGGACTCCATCCTCAAAAGAACCTATTTTCGCTTTCGGCGCCCTCCGGAGCAAAAAAGACAAACGTCCAGCTTTTGCTGCCACAGCAAAGGTGCCAGCGGGGAAAAGTAATGCTGGTTCTCACTGCCTCCTGGAACCCCTTCAAATGCCACAGACAATTTGGCCCTCTCTGCTTTCCTGCGGACTCCATCCTCAAAAGCAGCTGTTTTCGCTTTGGGCAGCCTCCGGAGCAAAAAAGACAAACATCCAGCTTTTGCTGCCACAGCAAAGGTGCCAGCGGGGAAAAGTAATGCTGGTTCTCACTGCCTCCTGGAACCCTTTCAAATGCCACAGACAATTTGGCCCTCTCTGCTTTCCTGTGGACTCCATCCTCAAAAGCACCTGTTTTCGCTTTCGGCAGCCTCCGGAGCAAAAAAGACAAACGTCCAGCTTTTGCTGCCACAGCAAAGGTGCCAACGGGGAAAAGTAATGCTGGTTCTCACTGCCTCCTGGAACCCTTTCAAATGCCTCAGACAATTTGGCCCTCTCTGCTTTCCTGTGGACTCTATCCTCAAAAGCGCCTTTTTTCAATTTCGGCGCCCTCCGGTGGTAAAAAGACAAACGTCCAGCTTTTGCTGCCGCAGCAAATGTGCCAGCAGGGAAAAGTAATGCTGGTCCTCACTGCCTCCTGGAACCTCTTTAAATGCCAAAGACAATTTGGCCCTCTCTGCTTTCCTGCGGACTCCATCCTCAAAAGCACCTGTTTTCGCTTTCGGCAGCCTCCGGAGCAAAAAAGACAAACGTCCAGCTTTTGCTGCCACAGCAAAGGTGCCAGCGGGGAAAAGTAATGCTGGTTCTCACTGCCTCCTGGAACCCTTTCAAATGCCACAGACAATTTGGCCCTCTCTGCTTTCCTGCGGACTCCATCCTCAAAAGAACCTATTTTCGCTTTCGGCGCCCTCCGGAGCAAAAAAGACAAACGTCCAGCTTTTGCTGCCACAGCAAAGGTACCAGCGGGGAAAAGTAATGCTGGTTCTCACTGCCTCCTGGAACCCCTTCAAATGCCACAGACAATTTGGCCCTCTCTGCTTTCCTGCGGACTCCATCCTCAAAAGCAGCTGTTTTCGCTTTCGGCAGCCTCCGGAGCAAAAAAGACAAACGTCCAGCTTTTGCTGCCGCAGCAAAGGTGCCAGCGGGGAAAAGTAATGCTGGTCCTCACTGCCTCCTGGAACCTCTTTAAATGCCAAAGACAATTTGGCCCTCTCTGCTTTCCTGCGGACTCCATCCTCAAAAGCACCTGTTTTCGCTTTGGGCAGCCTCCGGAGCAAAAAAGACAAACGTCCAGCTTTTGCTGCCACAGCAAAGGTGCCAGCGGGGAAAAGTAATGCTGGTTCTCACTGCCTCCTGGAACCCTTTCAAATGCCACAGACAATTTGGCCCTCTCTACTTTCCTTCGATCTCCATCCTCAAAAGAACCTATTTTCGCTTTCAGCGCCCTCCGGAGCAAAAAAGACAAACGTCCAGCTTTTGCTGCCACAGCAAAGGTGCCAGCGGGGAAAAGTAATGCTGGTTCTCACTGCCTCCTGGAACCCTTTCAAATGCCCCAGACAATTTGGCCCTCTCTGCTTTCCTGCGGACTCCATCCTCAAAAGCACCTGTTTTCGCTTTCGGCAGCCTCCGGAGCAAAAAAGACAAACGTCCAGCTTTTGCTGCCACAGCAAAGGTGCCAGCGGGGAAAAGTAATGCTGGTTCTCACTGCCTCCTGGAACCCTTTCAAATGCCCCAGACCATTTGGCCCTCTCTGCTTTTCTGCGGACTCCATCCTCAAAAGCACCTGTTTTCGCTTTCGGCAGCCTCCGGAGCAAAAAAGACAAACGTCCAGCTTTTGCTGCCACAGCAAAGGTGCCAGCGGGGAAAAGTAATGCTCGTTCTCACTGCCTCCTGGAACTCTTTCAAATGCCACAGACAATTTGGCCCTCTCTGCTTTCCTGCGGACTCCATCCTCAAAAGAACCTGTTTTCGCTTTCGGCGCCCTCCGGAGCAAAAAAGACAAACGTCCAGCTTTTGCTGCCACAGCAAAGGTGCCAGCGGGGAAAAGTAATGCTGGTTCTCACTGCCTCCTGGAACCCCTTCAAATGCCACAGACAATTTGGCCCTCTCTGCTTTCCTGCGGACTCCATCCTCAAAAGCACCTGTTTTCGCTTTCGGCAGCCTCCGGAGCAAAAAAGACAAACGTCCAGCTTTTGCTGCCACAGCAAAGGTGCCAGCGGGGAAAAGTAATGCTGGTTCTCACTGCCTCCTGGAACCCTTTCAAATGCCACAGACAATTTGGCCCTCTCTGCTTTCCTGTGGACTCCATCCTCAAAAGCACCTGTTTTCGCTTTCGGCAGCCTCCGGAGCAAAAAAGACAAACGTCCAGCTTTTGCTGCCACAGCAAAGGTGCCAGCGGGGAAAAGTAATGCTGGTTCTCACTGCCTCCTGCAACCCTTTCAAATGCCTCAGACAATTTGGCCCTCTCTGCTTTCCTGTGGACTCTATCCTCAAAAGCGCCTTTTTTCACTTTCGGCGCCCTCCGGTGGTAAAAAGACAAACGTCCAGCTTTTGCTGCCGCAGCAAATGTGCCAGCAGGGAAAAGTAATGCTGGTCCTCACTGCCTCCTGGAACCTCTTTAAATGCCTCAGACAATTTGGCCCTCTCTGCTTTCCTGCGGACTCCATCCTCAAAAGCACCTGTTTTCGCTTTGGGCAGCCTCCGGAGCAAAAAAGACAAACGTCCAGCTTTTGCTGCCACAGCAAAGGTGCCAGCGGGGAAAAGTAATGCTGGTTCTCACTGCCTCCTGGAACCCTTTCAAATGCCACAGACAATTTGGCCCTCTCTGATTTCCTGTGGACTCCATCCTCAAAAGCACCTGTTTTCGCTTTCGGCAGCCTCCGGTGCTAAAAAGACAAACGTCCAGCTTTTGCTGCCACAGCAAAGGTGCCAGCAGGGAAAAGTAATGCTGGTCCTCACTGCCTCCTGGAACCTCTTTAAATGCCAAAGACAATTTGGCCCTCTCTGCTTTCCTGCGGACTCCATCCTCAAAAGCACCTGTTTTCGCTTTCGGCAGCCTCCGGAGCAAAAAAGACAAACGTCCAGCTTTTGCTGCCACAGCAAAGGTGCCAGCGGGGAAAAGTAATGCTGGTTCTCACTGCCTCCTGGAACCCTTTCAAATGCCACAGACAATTTGGCCCTCTCTACTTTCCTTCGATCTCCGTCCTCAAAAGAACCTATTTTCGCTTTCGGCGCCCTCCGGAGCAAAAAAGACAAACGTCCAGCTTTTGCTGCCACAGCAAAGGTGCCAGCGGGGAAAAGTAATGCTGGTTCTCACTGCCTCCTGGAACCCTTTCAAATGCCACAGACAATTTGGCCCTCTCTGCTTTCCTGCGGACTCCATCCTCAAAAGCACCTGTTTTCGCTTTGGGCAGCCTCCGGAGCAAAAAAGACAAACGTCCAGCTTTTGCTGCCACAGCAAAGGTGCCAGCGGGGAAAAGTAATGCTGGTTCTCACTGCCTCCTGGAACCCTTTCAAATGCCACAGACAATTTGGCCCTCTCTGCTTTCCTGCGGACTCCATCCTCAAAAGCACCTGTTTTCGCTTTCGGCAGCCTCCGGAGCAAAAAAGACAAACGTCCAGCTTTTGCTGCCACAGCAAAGGTGCCAGCGGGGAAAAGTAATGCTGGTTCTCACTGCCTCCTGGAACCCTTTCAAATGCCACAGACAATTTGGCCCTCTCTGCTTTCCTGCGGACTCCATCCTCAAAAGAACCTATTTTCGCTTTCGGCGCCCTCTGGAGCAAAAAAGACAAACGTCCAGCTTTTGCTGCCACAGCAAAGGTACCAGCGGGGAAAAGTAATGCTGGTTCTCACTGCCTCCTGGAACCTCTTCAAATGCCACAGACAATTTGGCCCTCTCTGCTTTCCTGTGGACTCCATCCTCAAAAGCACCTGTTTTCGCTTTCGGCAGCCTCCGGAGCAAAAAAGACAAACGTCCAGCTTTTGCTGCCACAGCAAAGGTGCCAGCGGGGAAAAGTAATGCTGGTTCTCACTGCCTCCTGGAACCCTTTCAAATGCCTCAGACAATTTGGCCCTCTCTGCTTTTCTGTGGACTCTATCCTCAAAAGCGCCTTTTTTCACTTTCGGCGCCCTCCGGTGGTAAAAAGACAAACGTCCAGCTTTTGCTGCCGCAGCAAAGGTGCCAGCGGGGAAAAGTAATGCTGGTCCTCACTGCCTCCTGGAACCTCTTTAAATGCCAAAGACAATTTGGCCCTCTCTGCTTTCCTGCGGACTCCATCCTCAAAAGCACCTGTTTTCGCTTTGTGCAGCCTCCGGAGCAAAAAAGACAAACGTCCAGCTTTTGCTGCCACAGCAAAGGTGCCAGCGGGGAAAAGTAATGCTCGTTCTCACTGCCTGCTGGAACCCTTTCAAATGCCACAGACAATTTGGCCCTCTCTGCTTTCCTGCGGACTCCATCCTCAAAAGCACCTGTTTTCGCTTTGGGCAGCCTCCGGAGCAAAAAAGACAAACGTCCAGCTTTTGCTGCCACAGCAAAGGTGCCAGCGGGGAAAAGTAATGCTGGTTCTCACTGCCTCCTGGAACCCTTTCAAATGCCACAGACAATTTGGCCCTCTCTGCTTTCCTGTGGACTCCATCCTCAAAAGCACCTGTTTTCGCTTTCGGCAGCCTCCGGAGCAAAAAAGACAAACGTCCAGCTTTTGCTGCCACAGCAAAGGTGCCAGCGGGGAAAAGTAATACTGGTTCTCACTGCCTCCTGGAACCCTTTCAAATACCTCAGACAATTTGGCCCTCTCTGCTTTCCTGTGGACTCTATCCTCAAAAGCGACTTTTTTCACTTTCGGCGCCCTCCGGTGGTAAAAAGACAAACGTCCAGCTTTTGCTGCCGCAGCAAAGGTGCCAGCGGGGAAAAGTAATGCTGGTCCTCACTGCCTCCTGGAACCTTTTTAAATGCCAAAGACAATTTGGCCCTCTCTGCTTTCCTGCGGACTCCATCCTCAAAAGAACCTATTTTCGCTTTCGGCGCCCTCCGGAGCAAAAAAGACAAACGTCCAGCTTTTGCTGCCACAGCAAAGGTGCCAGCGGGGAAAAGTAATGCTGGTTCTCACTGCCTCCTGGAACCCTTTCAAATGCCCCAGACAATTTGGCCCTCTCTGCTTTCCTGCGGACTCCATCCTCAAAAGCACCTGTTTTCGCTTTCGGCAGCCTCCGGAGCAAAAAAGACAAACGTCCAGCTTTTGCTGCCACAGCAAAGGTGCCAGCGGGGAAAAGTAATGCTGGTTCTCACTGCCTCCTGCAACCCTTTCAAATGCCACAGACAATTTGGCCCTCTCTGCTTTTCTGCGGACTCCATCCTCAAAAGCACCTGTTTTCGCTTTCGGCAGCCTCCGGAGCAAAAAAGACAAACGTCCAGCTTTTGCTGCCACAGCAAAGGTGCCAGCGGGGAAAAGTAATGCTGGTTCTCACTGCCTCCTGGAACCCTTTCAAATGCCACAGACAATTTGGCCCTCTCTGCTTTCCTGTGGACTCCATCCTCAAAAGCACCTGTTTTCGCTTTGGGCAGCCTCCGGAGCAAAAAAGACAAACGTCCAGCTTTTGCTGCCACAGCAAAGGTGCCAGCGGGGAAAAGTAATGCTGGTCCTCACTGCCTCCTGGAACCTCTTTAAATGCCAAAGACAATTTGGCCCTCTCTGCTTTCCTGCGGACTCCATCCTCAAAAGCACCTGTTTTCGCTTTGGGCAGCCTCCGGTGGTAAAAAGACAAACGTCCAGCTTTTGCTGCCACAGCAAAGGTGCCAGCGGGGAAAAGTAATGCTGGTTCTCACTGCCTCCTGGAACCCTTTCAAATGCCACAGACAATTTGGCCCTCTCTGCTTTCCTGCGGACTCCATCCTCAAAAGAACCTATTTTCGCTTTCAGCGCCCTCCGGAGCAAAAAAGACAAACGTCCAGCTTTTGCTGCCACAGCAAAGGTACCAGCGGGGAAAAGTAATGCTGGTTCTCACTGCCTCCTGGAACCCCTTCAAATGCCACAGACAATTTGGCCCTCTCTGCTTTCCTGCGCACTCCATCCTCAAAAGCAGCTGTTTTCGCTTTCGGCAGCCTCCGGAGCAAAAAAGACAAACGTCCAGCTTTTGCTGCCACAGCAAAGGTGCCAGCGGGGAAAAGTAATGCTGGTTCTCACTGCCTCCTGGAACCCTTTCAAATGCCCCAGACAATTTGGCCCTCTCTGCTTTCCTGTGGACTCCATCCTCAAAAGCACCTGTTTTCGCTTTCGGCAGCCTCCGGAGCAAAAAAGACAAACGTCCAGCTTTTGCTGCCACAGCAAAGGTGCCAGCGGGGAAAAGTAATGCTGGTTCTCACTGCCTCCTGGAACCCTTTCAAATGCCCCAGACAATTTGGCCCTCTCTGCTTTCCTGCGGACTCCATCCTCAAAAGCAGCTGTTTTCGCTTTCGGCAGCCTCCGGAGCAAAAAAGACAAACGTCCAGCTTTTGCTGCCACAGCAAAGGTGCCAGCGGGGAAAAGTAATGCTGGTTCTCACTGCCTCCTGGAACCCTTTCAAATGCCTCAGACAATTTGGCCCTCTCTGCTTTCCTGTGGACTCTATCCTCAAAAGCGCCTTTTTTCACTTTCGGCGCCCTCCGGTGGTAAAAAGACAAACGTCCACCTTTTGCTGCCACAGCAAAGGTGCCAGCAGGGAAAAGTAATGCTGGTTCTCACTGCCTCCTGGAACCCTTTCAAATGCCACAGACAATTTGGCCCTCTCTGCTTTCCTGCGGACTCCATCCTCAAAAGAACCTATTTTCGCTTTCGGCGCCCTCCGGAGCAAAAAAGACAAACGTCCAGCTTTTGCTGCCACAGCAAAGGTACCAGCGGGGAAAAGTAATGCTGGTTCTCACTGCCTCCTGGAACCCCTTCAAATGCCACAGACAATTTGGCCCTCTCTGCTTTCCTGCGCACTCCATCCTCAAAACCATCTGTTTTCGCTTTCGGCAGCCTCCGGAGCAAAAAAGACAAACGTCCAGCTTTTGCTGCCACAGCAAAGGTGCCAGCGGGGAAAAGTAATGCTGGTTCTCACTGCCTCCTGGAACCCTTTCAAATGCCCCAGACAATTTGGCCCTCTCTGCTTTCCTGTGGACTCCATCCTCAAAAGCACCTGTTTTCGCTTTGGGCAGCCTCCGGAGCAAAAAAGACAAACGTCCAGCTTTTGCTGCCACAGCAAAGGTGCCAGCGGGGAAAAGTAATGCTGGTTCTCACTGCCTCCTGGAACCCTTTCAAATGCCTCAGACAATTTGGCCCTCTCTGCTTTCCTGTGGACTCTATCCTCAAAAGCGCCTTTTTTCACTTTCGGCGCCCTCCGGTGGTAAAAAGACAAACGTCCAGCTTTTGCTGCCGCAGCAAAGGTGCCAGCGGGGAAAAGTAATGCTGGTTCTCACTGCCTCCTGCAACCCTTTCAAATGCCACAGACAATTTGGCCCTCTCTGCTTTTCTGCGGACTCCATCCTCAAAAGCACCTGTTTTCGCTTTCGGCAGCCTCCGGAGCAAAAAAGACAAACGTCCAGCTTTTGCTGCCACAGCAAAGGTGCCAGCGGGGAAAAGTAATGCTGGTTCTCACTGCCTCCTGGAACCCTTTCAAATGCCACAGACAATTTGGCCCTCTCTGCTTTCCTGCGGACTCCATCCTCAAAAGAACCTATTTTCGCTTTCGGCGCCCTCCGGAGCAAAAAAGACAAACGTCCAGCTTTTGCTGCCACAGCAAAGGTACCAGCGGGGAAAAGTAATGCTGGTTCTCACTGCCTCCTGGAACCTCCTCAAATGCCACAGACAATTTGGCCCTCTCTGCTTTCCTGCGGACTCCATCCTCAAAAGCAGCTGTTTTCGCTTTGGGCAGCCTCCGGAGCAAAAAAGACAAACGTCCAGCTTTTGCTGCCACAGCAAAGGTGCCAGCGGGGAAAAGTAATGCTGGTTCTCACTGCCTCCTGGAACCCTTTCAAATGCCCCAGACAATTTGGCCCTCTCTGCTTTCCTGTGGACTCCATCCTCAAAAGCACCTGTTTTCGCTTTGGGCAGCCTCCGGAGCAAAAAAGACAAACGTCCAGCTTTTGCTGCCACAGCAAAGGTGCCAGCGGGGAAAAGTAATGCTGGTTCTCACTGCCTCCTGGAACCCTTTCAAATGCCTCAGACAATTTGGCCCTCTCTGCTTTCCTGTGGACTCTATCCTCAAAAGCGCCTTTTTTCACTTTCGGCGCCCTCCGGTGGTAAAAAGACAAACGTCCAGCTTTTGCTGCCGCAGCAAAGGTGCCAGCGGGGAAAAGTAATGCTGGTCCTCACTGCCTCCTGGAACCTCTTTAAATGCCAAAGACAATTTGGCCCTCTCTGCTTTCCTGCGGACTCCATCCTCAAAAGCACCTGTTTTCGCTTTGGGCAGCCTCCGGAGCAAAAAAGACAAACGTCCAGCTTTTGCTGCCACAGCAAAGGTGCCAGCGGGGAAAAGTAATGCTGGTTCTCACTGCCTCCTGGAACCCTTTCAAATGCCACAGACAATTTGGCCCTCTCTACTTTCCTTCGATCTCCATCCTCAAAAGAACCTATTTTCGCTTTCGGCGCCCTCCGGAGCAAAAAAGACAAACGTCCAGCTTTTGCTGCCACAGCAAAGGTGCCAGCGGGGAAAAGTAATGCTGGTTCTCACTGCCTCCTGGAACCCTTTCAAATGCCACAGACAATTTGGCCCTCTCTGCTTTCCTGCGGACTCCATCCTCAAAAGCACCTGTTTTCGCTTTCGGCAGCCTCCGGAGCAAAAAAGACAAACGTCCAGCTTTTGCTGCCACAGCAAAGGTGCCAGCGGGGAAAAGTAATGCTGGTTCTCACTGCCTCCTGGAACCCTTTCAAATGCCACAGACAATTTGGCCCTCTCTGCTTTCCTGCGGACTCCATCCTCAAAAGAACCTATTTTCGCTTTCGGCAACCTCCGGAGCAAAAAAGACAAACGTCCAGCTTTTGCTGCCACAGCAAAGGTACCAGCGGGGAAAAGTAATGCTGGTTCTCACTGCCTCCTGGAACCCCTTCAAATGCCACAGACAATTTGGCCCTCTCTGCTTTCCTGCGGACTCCATCCTCAAAAGCAGCTGTTTTCGCTTTCGGCAGCCTCCGGAGCAAAAAAGACAAACGTCCAGCTTTTGCTGCCACAGCAAAGGTGCCAGCGGGGAAAAGTAATGCTGGTTCTCACTGCCTCCTGGAACCCTTTCAAATGCCACAGACAATTTGGCCCTCTCTGCTTTCCTGTGGACTCCATCCTCAAAAGCACCTGTTTTCGCTTTCGGCAGCCTCCGGAGCAAAAAAGACAAACGTCCAGCTTTTGCTGCCACAGCAAAGGTGCCAGCGGGGAAAAGTAATGCTGGTTCTCACTGCCTCCTGGAACCCTTTCAAATGCCTCAGACAATTTGGCCCTCTCTGCTTTCCTGTGGACTCTATCCTCAAAAGCGCCTTTTTTCACTTTCGGCGCCCTCCGGTGGTAAAAAGACAAACGTCCAGCTTTTGCTGCCACAGCAAAGGTGCCAGCGGGGAAAAGTAATGCTGGTTCTCACTGCCTCCTGGAACCCTTTCAAATGCCACAGACAATTTGGCCCTCTCTGCTTTCCTGCGGACTCCATCCTCAAAAGCACCTGTTTTCGCTTTCGGCGCCCTCCGGAGCAAAAAAGAAAAACGTCCAGCTTTTGCTGCCACAGCAAAGGTACCAGCGGGGAAAAGTAATGCTGGTTCTCACTGCCTCCTGGAACCCCTTCAAATGCCACAGACAATTTGGCCCTCTCTGCTTTCCTGCGGACTCCATCCTCAAAAGCACCTGTTTTCGCTTTCGGCAGCCTCCGGAGCAAAAAAGACAAACGTCCAGCTTTTGCTGCCACAGCAAAGGTGCCAGCGGGGAAAAGTAATGCTGGTTCTCACTGCCTCCTGGAACCCTTTCAAATGCCACAGACAATTTGGCCCTCTCTGCTTTCCTGTGGACTCCATCCTCAAAAGCACCTGTTTTCGCTTTCGGCAGCCTCCGGAGCAAAAAAGACAAACGTCCAGCTTTTGCTGCCACAGCAAAGGTGCCAGCGGGGAAAAGTAATGCTGGTTCTCACTGCCTCCTGGAACCCTTTCAAATGCCTCAGACAATTTGGCCCTCTCTGCTTTCCTGTGGACTCTATCCTCAAAAGCGCCTTTTTTCACTTTCGGCGCCCTCCGGTGCTAAAAAGACAAACGTCCAGCTTTTGCTGCCGCAGCAAAGGTGCCAGCGGGGAAAAGTAATGCTGGTCCTCACTGCCTCCTGGAACCTCTTTAAATGCCAAAGACAATTTGGCCCTCTCTGCTTTCCTGCGGACTCCATCCTCAAAAGCACCTGTTTTCGCTTTGGGCAGCCTCCGGAGCAAAAAAGACAAACGTCCAGCTTTTGCTGCCACAGCAAAGGTGCCAGCGGGGAAAAGTAATGCTGGTTCTCACTGCCTCCTGGAACCCTTTCAAATGCCACAGACAATTTGGCCCTCTCTGCTTTCCTGCGGACTCCATCCTCAAAAGAACCTATTTTCGCTTTCGGCGCCCTCTGGAGCAAAAAAGACAAACGTCCAGCTTTTGCTGCCACAGCAAAGGTGCCAGCGGGGAAAAGTAATGCTGGTTCTCACTGCCTCCTAGAACCTCTTCAAATGCCACAGACAATTTGGCCCTCTCTGCTTTCCTGTGGACTCCATCCTCAAAAGCACCTGTTTTCGCTTTCGGCAGCCTCCGGAGCAAAAAAGACAAACGTCCAGCTTTTGCTGCCACAGCAAAGGTGCCAGCGGGGAAAAGTAATGCTGGTTCTCACTGCCTCCTGGAACCCTTTCAAATGCCCCAGACAATTTGGCCCTCTCTGCTTTCCTGTGGACTCCATCCTCAAAAGCACCTGTTTTCGCTTTGGGCAGCTTCCGGAGCAAAAAAGACAAACGTCCAGCTTTTGCTGCCACAGCAAAGGTGCCAGCGGGGAAAAGTAATGCTGGTTCTCACTGCCTCCTGGAACCCTTTCAAATGCCTCAGACAATTTGGCCCTCTCTGCTTTCCTGTGGACTCTATCCTCAAAAGCGCCTTTTTTCACTTTCGGCGCCCTCCGGTGGTAAAAAGACAAACGTCCAGCTTTTGCTGCCGCAGCAAAGGTGCCAGCGGGGAAAAGTAATGCTGGTCCTCACTGCCTCCTGGAACCTCTTTAAATGCCAAAGACAATTTGGCCCTCTCTGCTTTCCTGCGGACTCCATCCTCAAAAGCACCTGTTTTCGCTTTGGGCAGCCTCCGGAGCAAAAAAGACAAACGTCCAGCTTTTGCTGCCACAGCAAAGGTGCCAGCGGGGAAAAGTAATGCTGGTTCTCACTGCCTCCTGGAACCCTTTCAAATGCCACAGACAATTTGGCCCTCTCTACTTTCCTTCGATCTCCATCCTCAAAAGAACCTATTTTCGCTTTCGGCGCCCTCCGGAGCAAAAAAGACAAACGTCCAGCTTTTGCTGCAACAGCAAAGGTGCCAGCGGGGAAAAGTAATGCTGGTTCTCACTGCCTCCTGGAACCCTTTCAAATGCCACAGACAATTTGGCCCTCTCTGCTTTCCTGCGGACTCCATCCTCAAAAGAACCTATTTTCGCTTTCGGCAACCTCCGGAGCAAAAAAGACAAACGTCCAGCTTTTGCTGCCACAGCAAAGGTACCAGCGGGGAAAAGTAATGCTGGTTCTCACTGCCTCCTGGAACCCCTTCAAATGCCACAGACAATTTGGCCCTCTCTGCTTTCCTGCGGACTCCATCCTCAAAAGCAGCTGTTTTCGCTTTCGGCAGCCTCCGGAGCAAAAAAGACAAACGTCCAGCTTTTGCTGCCACAGCAAAGGTGCCAGCGGGGAAAAGTAATGCTGGTTCTCACTGCCTCCTGGAACCCTTTCAAATGCCACAGACAATTTGGCCCTCTCTGCTTTCCTGCGGACTCCATCCTCAAAAGCACCTGTTTTCGCTTTCGGCAGCCTCCGGAGCAAAAAAGACAAACGTCCAGCTTTTGCTGCCACAGCAAAGGTGCCAGCGGGGAAAAGTAATGCTGGTTCTCACTGCCTCCTGGAACCCTTTCAAATGCCTCAGACAATTTGGCCCTCTCTGCTTTCCTGTGGACTCTATCCTCAAAAGCGCCTTTTTTCACTTTCGGCGCCCTCCGGTGGTAAAAAGACAAACGTCCAGCTTTTGCTGCCGCAACAAAGGTGCCAGCAGGGAAAAGTAATGCTGGTCCTCACTGCCTCCTGGAACCTCTTTAAATGCCAAAGACAATTTGGCCCTCTCTGCTTTCCTGCGGACTCCATCCTCAAAAGCACCTGTTTTCGCTTTCGGCAGCCTCCGGAGCAAAAAAGACAAACGTCCAGCTTTTGCTGCCACAGCAAAGGTACCAGCGGGGAAAAGTAATGCTGGTTCTCACTGCCTCCTGGAACCTCCTCAAATGCCACAGACAATTTGGCCCTCTCTGCTTTCCTGTGGACTCCATCCTCAAAAGCAGCTGTTTTCGCTTTGGGCAGCCTCCGGAGCAAAAAAGACAAACGTCCAGCTTTTGCTGCCACAGCAAAGGTGCCAGCGGGGAAAAGTAATGCTGGTTCTCACTGCCTCCTGGAACCCTTTCAAATGCCACAGACAATTTGGCCCTCTCTGCTTTCCTGTGGACTCCATCCTCAAAAGCACCTGTTTTCGCTTTCGGCAGCCTCCGGAGCAAAAAAGACAAACGTCCAGCTTTTGCTGCCACAGCAAAGGTGCCAGCGGGGAAAAGTAATGCTGGTTCTCACTGCCTCCTGGAACCCTTTCAAATGCCTCAGACAATTTGGCCCTCTCTGCTTTCCTGTGGACTCTATCCTCAAAAGCGCCTTTTTTCACTTTCGGCGCCCTCCGGTGGTAAAAAGACAAACGTCCAGCTTTTGCTGCCACAGCAAAGGTGCCAGCGGGGAAAAGTAATGCTGGTTCTCACTGCCTCCTGGAACCCTTTCAAATGCCACAGACAATTTGGCCCTCTCTGCTTTCCTGCGGACTCCATCCTCAAAAGAACCTATTTTCGCTTTCGGCGCCCTCCGGAGCAAAAAAGACAAACGTCCAGCTTTTGCTGCCACAGCAAAGGTACCAGCGGGGAAAAGTAATGCTGGTTCTCACTGCCTCCTGGAACCCCTTCAAATGCCACAGACAATTTGGCCCTCTCTGCTTTCCTGCGCACTCCATCCTCAAAAGCAGCTGTTTTCGCTTTCGGCAGCCTCCGGAGCAAAAAAGACAAACGTCCAGCTTTTGCTGCCACAGCAAAGGTGCCAGCGGGGAAAAGTAATGCTGGTTCTCACTGCCTCCTGGAACCCTTTCAAATGCCACAGACAATTTGGCCCTCTCTGCTTTCCTGTGGACTCCATCCTCAAAAGCACCTGTTTTCGCTTTCGGCAGCCTCCGGAGCAAAAAAGACAAACGTCCAGCTTTTGCTGCCACAGCAAAGGTGCCAGCGGGGAAAAGTAATGCTGGTTCTCACTGCCTCCTGGAACCCTTTCAAATGCCTCAGACAATTTGGCCCTCTCTGCTTTCCTGTGGACTCTATCCTCAAAAGCCCCTTTTTTCACTTTCGGCGCCCTCCGGTGGTAAAAAGACAAACGTCCAGCTTTTGCTGCCGCAGCAAAGGTGCCAGCGGGGAAAAGTAATGCTGGTCCTCACTGCCTCCTGGAACCTCTTTAAATGCCAAAGACAATTTGGCCCTCTCTGCTTTCCTGCGGACTCCATCCTCAAAAGCACCTGTTTTCGCTTTGGGCAGCCTCCGGAGCAAAAAAGACAAACGTCCAGCTTTTGCTGCCACAGCAAAGGTGCCAGCGGGGAAAAGTAATGCTGGTTCTCACTGCCTCCTGGAACCCTTTCAAATGCCACAGACAATTTGGCCCTCTCTACTTTCCTTCGATCTCCATCCTCAAAAGAACCTATTTTCGCTTTCGGCGCCCTCCGGAGCAAAAAAGACAAACGTCCAGCTTTTGCTGCCACAGCAAATGTGCCAGCGGGGAAAAGTAATGCTGGTTCTCACTGCCTCCTGGAACCCTTTCAAATGCCACAGACAATTTGGCCCTCTCTGCTTTCCTGCAGACTCCATCCTCAAAAGAACCTATTTTCGCTTTCGGCGCCCTCCGGAGCAAAAAAGACAAACGTCCAGCTTTTGCTGCCACAGCAAAGGTGCCAGCGGGGAAAAGTAATGCTGGTTCTCACTGCCTCCTGGAACCCCTTCAAATGCCACAGACAATTTGGCCCTCTCTGCTTTCCTGTGGACTCCATCCTCAAAAGCAGCTGTTTTCGCTTTCGGCAGCCTCCGGAGCAAAAAAGACAAACGTCCAGCCTTTGCTGCCACAGCAAAGGTGCCAGCGGGGAAAAGTAATGCTGGTTCTCACTGCCTTATGGAACCCTTTCAAATTCCACAGACAATTTGGCCCTCTCTGCTTTCCTGTGGACTCCATCCTCAAAAGCAGCTGTTTTCGCTTTCGGCAGCCTCCGGAGCAAAAAAGACAAACGTCCAGCTTTTGCTGCCACAGCAAAGGTGCCAGCGGGGAAAAGTAATGCTGGTTCTCACTGCCTCCTGGAACCCTTTCAAATGCCTCAGACAATTTGGCCCTCTCTGCTTTCCTGTGGACTCTATCCTCAAAAGCGCCTTTTTTCACTTTCGGCGCCCTCCGGTGGTAAAAAGACAAACGTCCAGCTTTTGCTGCCGCAGCAAATGTGCCAGCAGGGAAAAGTAATGCTGGTCCTCACTGCCTCCTGGAACCTCTTTAAATGCCAAAGACAATTTGGCCCTCTCTGCTTTCCTGCGGACTTCATCCTCAAAAGCACCTGTTTTCGCTTTCGGCAGCCTCCGGAGCAAAAAAGACAAACGTCCAGCTTTTGCTGCCACAGCAAAGGTGCCAGCGGGGAAAAGTAATGCTGGTTCTCACTGCCTCCTGGAACCCTTTCAAATGCCCCAGACAATTTGGCCCTCTCTGCTTTCCTGCGGACTCCATCCTCAAAAGCACCTGTTTTCGCTTTCGGCAGCCTCCGGAGCAAAAAAGACAAACGTCCAGCTTTTGCTGCCACAGCAAAGGTGCCAGCGGGGAAAAGTAATGCTGGTTCTCACTGCCTCCTGGAACCCTTTCAAATGCCACAGACAATTTGGCCCTCTCTGCTTTTCTGCGGACTCCATCCTCAAAAGCACCTGTTTTCGCTTTCGGCAGCCTCCGGAGCAAAAAAGACAAACGTCCAGCTTTTGCTGCCACAGCAAAGGTGCCAGCGGGGAAAAGTAATACTGGTTCTCACTGCCTCCTGGAACCCTTTCAAATGCCACAGACAATTTGGCCCTCTCTGCTTTCCTGCGGACTCCATCCTCAAAAGAACCTATTTTCGCTTTCGGCGCCCTCTGGAGCAAAAAAGACAAACGTCCAGCTTTTGCTGCCACAGCAAAGGTGCCAGCGGGGAAAAGTAATGCTGGTTCTCACTGCCTCCTGGAACCTCTTCAAATGCCACAGACAATTTGGCCCTCTCTGCTTTCCTGTGGACTCCATCCTCAAAAGCACCTGTTTTCGCTTTGGTCAGCCTCCGGAGCAAAAAAGACAAACGTCCAGCTTTTGCTGCCACAGCAAAGGTGCCAGCGGGGAAAAGTAATGCTGGTTCTCACTGCCTCCTGGAACCCTTTCAAATGCCACAGACAATTTGGCCCTCTCTGCTTTCCTGTGGACTCCATCCTCAAAAGCACCTGTTTTCGCTTTCGGCAGCCTCCGGAGCAAAAAAGACAAACGTCCAGCTTTTGCTGCCACAGCAAAGGTGCCAGCGGGGAAAAGTAATGCTGGTTCTCACTGCCTCCTGGAACCCTTTCAAATGCCACAGACAATTTGGCCCTCTCTGCTTTCCTGTGGACTCCATCCTCAAAAGCACCTGTTTTCGCTTTCGGCAGCCTCCGGAGCAAAAAAGACAAACGTCCAGCTTTTGCTGCCACAGCAAAGGTGCCAGCGGGGAAAAGTAATGCTGGTTCTCACTGCCTCCTGGAACCCTTTCAAATGCCTCAGACAATTTGGCCCTCTCTGCTTTCCTGTGGACTCTATCCTCAAAAGCGCCTTTTTTCACTTTCGGCGCCCTCCGGTGGTAAAAAGACAAACGTCCAGCTTTTGCTGCCACAGCAAAGGTGCCAGCGGGGAAAAGTAATGCTGGTTCTCACTGCCTCCTGGAACCCTTTCAAATGCCACAGACAATTTGGCCCTCTCTGCTTTCCTGCGGACTCCATCCTCAAAAGAACCTATTTTCGCTTTCGGCGCCCTCCGGAGCAAAAAAGACAAACGTCCAGCTTTTGCTGCCACAGCAAAGGTACCAGCGGGGAAAAGTAATGCTGGTTCTCACTGCCTCCTGGAACCCCTTCAAATGCCACAGACAATTTGGCCCTCTCTGCTTTCCTGCGCACTCCATCCTCAAAAGCAGCTGTTTTCGCTTTCGGCAGCCTCCGGAGCAAAAAAGACAAACGTCCAGCTTTTGCTGCCACAGCAAAGGTGCCAGCGGGGAAAAGTAATGCTGGTTCTCACTGCCTCCTGGAACCCTTTCAAATGCCACAGACAATTTGGCCCTCTCTGCTTTCCTGTGGACTCCATCCTCAAAAGCACCTGTTTTCGCTTTCGGCAGCCTCCGGAGCAAAAAAGACAAACGTCCAGCTTTTGCTGCCACAGCAAAGGTGCCAGCGGGGAAAAGTAATGCTGGTTCTCACTGCCTCCTGGAACCCTTTCAAATGCCTCAGACAATTTGGCCCTCTCTGCTTTCCTGTGGACTCTATCCTCAAAAGCGCCTTTTTTCACTTTCGGCGCCCTCCGGTGGTAAAAAGACAAACGTCCAGCTTTTGCTGCCGCAGCAAAGGTGCCAGCGGGGAAAAGTAATGCTGGTCCTCACTGCCTCCTGGAACCTCTTTAAATGCCAAAGACAATTTGGCCCTCTCTGCTTTCCTGCGGACTCCATCCTCAAAAGCACCTGTTTTCGCTTTGGGCAGCCTCCGGAGCAAAAAAGACAAACGTCCAGCTTTTGCTGCCACAGCAAAGGTGCCAGCGGGGAAAAGTAATGCTGGTTCTCACTGCCTCCTGGAACCCTTTCAAATGCCACAGACAATTTGGCCCTCTCTACTTTCCTTCGATCTCCATCCTCAAAAGAACCTATTTTCGCTTTCGGCGCCCTCCGGAGCAAAAAAGACAAACGTCCAGCTTTTGCTGCCACAGCAAATGTGCCAGCGGGGAAAAGTAATGCTGGTTCTCACTGCCTCCTGGAACCCTTTCAAATGCCACAGACAATTTGGCCCTCTCTGCTTTCCTGCAGACTCCATCCTCAAAAGAACCTATTTTCGCTTTCGGCGCCCTCCGGAGCAAAAAAGACAAACGTCCAGCTTTTGCTGCCACAGCAAAGGTGCCAGCGGGGAAAAGTAATGCTGGTTCTCACTGCCTCCTGGAACCCCTTCAAATGCCACAGACAATTTGGCCCTCTCTGCTTTCCTGCGGACTCCATCCTCAAAAGCAGCTGTTTTCGCTTTCGGCAGCCTCCGGAGCAAAAAAGACAAACGTCCAGCCTTTGCTGCCACAGCAAAGGTGCCAGCGGGGAAAAGTAATGCTGGTTCTCACTGCCTTATGGAACCCTTTCAAATTCCACAGACAATTTGGCCCTCTCTGCTTTCCTGTGGACTCCATCCTCAAAAGCAGCTGTTTTCGCTTTCGGCAGCCTCCGGAGCAAAAAAGACAAACGTCCAGCTTTTGCTGCCACAGCAAAGGTGCCAGCGGGGAAAAGTAATGCTGGTTCTCACTGCCTCCTGGAACCCTTTCAAATGCCTCAGACAATTTGGCCCTCTCTGCTTTCCTGTGGACTCTATCCTCAAAAGCGCCTTTTTTCACTTTCGGCGCCCTCCGGTGGTAAAAAGACAAACGTCCAGCTTTTGCTGCCGCAGCAAATGTGCCAGCAGGGAAAAGTAATGCTGGTCCTCACTGCCTCCTGGAACCTCTTTAAATGCCAAAGACAATTTGGCCCTCTCTGCTTTCCTGCGGACTTCATCCTCAAAAGCACCTGTTTTCGCTTTCGGCAGCCTCCGGAGCAAAAAAGACAAACGTCCAGCTTTTGCTGCCACAGCAAAGGTGCCAGCGGGGAAAAGTAATGCTGGTTCTCACTGCCTCCTGGAACCCTTTCAAATGCCCCAGACAATTTGGCCCTCTCTGCTTTCCTGCGGACTCCATCCTCAAAAGCACCTGTTTTCGCTTTCGGCAGCCTCCGGAGCAAAAAAGACAAACGTCCAGCTTTTGCTGCCACAGCAAAGGTGCCAGCGGGGAAAAGTAATGCTGGTTCTCACTGCCTCCTGGAACCCTTTCAAATGCCACAGACAATTTGGCCCTCTCTGCTTTTCTGCGGACTCCATCCTCAAAAGCACCTGTTTTCGCTTTCGGCAGCCTCCGGAGCAAAAAAGACAAACGTCCAGCTTTTGCTGCCACAGCAAAGGTGCCAGCGGGGAAAAGTAATACTGGTTCTCACTGCCTCCTGGAACCCTTTCAAATGCCACAGACAATTTGGCCCTCTCTGCTTTCCTGCGGACTCCATCCTCAAAAGAACCTATTTTCGCTTTCGGCGCCCTCTGGAGCAAAAAAGACAAACGTCCAGCTTTTGCTGCCACAGCAAAGGTACCAGCGGGGAAAAGTAATGCTGGTTCTCACTGCCTCCTGGAACCTCTTCAAATGCCACAGACAATTTGGCCCTCTCTGCTTTCCTGTGGACTCCATCCTCAAAAGCACCTGTTTTCGCTTTGGTCAGCCTCCGGAGCAAAAAAGACAAACGTCCAGCTTTTGCTGCCACAGCAAAGGTGCCAGCGGGGAAAAGTAATGCTGGTTCTCACTGCCTCCTGGAACCCTTTCAAATGCCACAGACAATTTGGCCCTCTCTGCTTTCCTGTGGACTCCATCCTCAAAAGCACCTGTTTTCGCTTTCGGCAGCCTCCGGAGCAAAAAAGACAAACGTCCAGCTTTTGCTGCCACAGCAAAGGTGCCAGCGGGGAAAAGTAATGCTGGTTCTCACTGCCTCCTGAAACCCTTTCAAATGCCACAGACAATTTGGCCCTCTCTGCTTTCCTGTGGACTCTATCCTCAAAAGCGCCTTTTTTCACTTTCGGCGCCCTCCGGTGGTAAAAAGACAAACGTCCAGCTTTTGCTGCCGCAGCAAAGGTGCCAGCGGGGAAAAGTAATGCTGGTCCTCACTGCCTCCTGGAACCTCTTTAAATGCCAAAGACAATTTGGCCCTCTCTTCTTTCCTGCGGACTCCATCCTGAAAAGCACCTGTTTTCGCTTTGGGCAGCCTCCGGAGCAAAAAAGACAAACGTCCAGCTTTTGCTGCCACAGCAAAGGTGCCAGCAGGGAAAAGTAATGCTGGTTCTCACTGCCTCCTGGAACCCTTTCAAATGCCACAGACAATTTGGCCCTCTCTGCTTTCCTGCGGACTCCATCCTCAAAAGCACCTGTTTTCGCTTTCGGCAACCTCCGGAGCAAAAAAGACAAACGTCCAGCTTTTGCTGCCACAGCAAAGGTGCCAGCGGGGAAAAGTAATGCTGGTTCTCACTGCCTCCTGGAACCCTTTCAAATGCCACAGACAATTTGGCCCTCTCTGCTTTCCTGCGGACTCCATCCTCAAAAACACCTGTTTTCGCTTTCGGCAACCTCCGGAGCAAAAAAGACAAACGTCCAGCTTTTGCTGCCACAGCAAAGGTGCCAGCGGGGAAAAGTAATGCTGGTTCTCACTGCCTCCTGGAACCCTTTCAAATGCCACAGACAATTTGGCCCTCTCTGCTTTCCTGCGGACTCCATCCTCAAAAGCACCTGTTTTCGCTTTCGGCAGCCTCCGGAGCAAAAAAGACAAACGTCCAGCTTTTGCTGCCACAGCAAAGGTGCCAGCAGGGAAAAGTAATGCTGGTTCTCACTGCCTCCTGGAACTCTTTCAAATGCCACAGACAATTTGGCCCTCTCTGCTTTCCTTCGGACTCCATCCTCAAAAGAACCTATTTTCGCTTTCGGCGCCCTCCGGAGCAAAAAAGACAAACGTCCAGCTTTTGCTGCCACAGCAAAGGTGCCAGCGGGGAAAAGTAATGCTGGTTCTCACTGCCTCCTGGAACCCTTTCAAATGCCACAGACAATTTGGCCCTCTCTGCTTTCCTGCGGACTCCATCATCAAAAGCACCTGTTTTCGCTTTGGGCAGCCTCCGGAGCAAAAAAGACAAACGTCCAGCTTTTGCTGCCACAGCAAAAGTGCCAGCGGGGAAAAGTAATGCTGGTTCTCACTGCCTCCTGGAACCCTTTCAAATGCCACAGACAATTTGGCCCTCTCTGCTTTCCTGTGGACTCCATCCTCAAAAGCACCTGTTTTCGCTTTCGGCAGCCTCCGGAGCAAAAAAGACAAACGTCCAGCTTTTGCTGCCACAGCAAAGGTGCCAGCGGGGAAAAGTAATGCTGGTTCTCACTGCCTCCTGGAACCCTTTCAAATGCCACAGACAATTTGGCCCTCTCTGCTTTTCTGCGGACTCCATCCTCAAAAGCACCTGTTTTCGCTTTCGGCAGCCTCCGGAGCAAAAAAGACAAACGTCCAGCTTTTGCTGCCACAGCAAAGGTGCCAGCGGGGAAAAGTAATACTGGTTCTCACTGCCTCCTGGAACCCTTTCAAATGCCACAGACAATTTGGCCCTCTCTGCTTTCCTGCGGACTCCATCCTCAAAAGAACCTATTTTCGCTTTCGGCGCCCTCTGGAGCAAAAAAGACAAACGTCCAGCTTTTGCTGCCACAGCAAAGGTACCAGCAGGGAAAAGTAATGCTGGTTCTCACTGCCTCCTGGAACCTCTTCAAATGCCACAGACAATTTGGCCCTCTCTGCTTTCCTGTGGACTCCATCCTCAAAAGCACCTGTTTTCGCTTTGGTCAGCCTCCGGAGCAAAAAAGACAAACGTCCAGCTTTTGCTGCCACAGCAAAGGTGCCAGCGGGGAAAAGTAATGCTGGTTCTCACTGCCTCCTGGAACCCTTTCAAATGCCACAGACAATTTGGCCCTCTCTGCTTTCCTGTGGACTCCATCCTCAAAAGCACCTGTTTTCGCTTTCGGCAGCCTCCGGAGCAAAAAAGACAAACGTCCAGCTTTTGCTGCCACAGCAAAGGTGCCAGCGGGGAAAAGTAATGCTGGTTCTCACTGCCTCCTGGAACCCTTTCAAATGCCACAGACAATTTGGCCCTCTCTGCTTTCCTGTGGACTCCATCCTCAAAAGCACCTGTTTTCGCTTTCGGCAGCCTCCGGAGCAAAAAAGACAAACGTCCAGCTTTTGCTGCCACAGCAAAGGTGCCAGCGGGGAAAAGTAATGCTGGTTCTCACTGCCTCCTGGAACCCTTTCAAATGCCTCAGACAATTTGGCCCTCTCTGCTTTCCTGTGGACTCTATCCTCAAAAGCGCCTTTTTTCACTTTCGGCGCCCTCCGGTGGTAAAAAGACAAACGTCCAGCTTTTGCTGCCACAGCAAAGGTGCCAGCGGGGAAAAGTAATGCTGGTTCTCACTGCCTCCTGGAACCCTTTCAAATGCCACAGACAATTTGGCCCTCTCTGCTTTCCTGCGGACTCCATCCTCAAAAGAACCTATTTTCGCTTTCGGCGCCCTCCGGAGCAAAAAAGACAAACGTCCAGCTTTTGCTGCCACAGCAAAGGTACCAGCGGGGAAAAGTAATGCTGGTTCTCACTGCCTCCTGGAACCCCTTCAAATGCCACAGACAATTTGGCCCTCTCTGCTTTCCTGCGCACTCCATCCTCAAAAGCAGCTGTTTTCGCTTTCGGCAGCCTCCGGAGCAAAAAAGACAAACGTCCAGCTTTTGCTGCCACAGCAAAGGTGCCAGCGGGGAAAAGTAATGCTGGTTCTCACTGCCTCCTGGAACCCTTTCAAATGCCACAGACAATTTGGCCCTCTCTGCTTTCCTGTGGACTCCATCCTCAAAAGCACCTGTTTTCGCTTTCGGCAGCCTCCGGAGCAAAAAAGACAAACGTCCAGCTTTTGCTGCCACAGCAAAGGTGCCAGCGGGGAAAAGTAATGCTGGTTCTCACTGCCTCCTGGAACCCTTTCAAATGCCTCAGACAATTTGGCCCTCTCTGCTTTCCTGTGGACTCTATCCTCAAAAGCGCCTTTTTTCACTTTCGGCGCCCTCCGGTGGTAAAAAGACAAACGTCCAGCTTTTGCTGCCGCAGCAAAGGTGCCAGCGGGGAAAAGTAATGCTGGTCCTCACTGCCTCCTGGAACCTCTTTAAATGCCAAAGACAATTTGGCCCTCTCTGCTTTCCTGCGGACTCCATCCTCAAAAGCACCTGTTTTCGCTTTGGGCAGCCTCCGGAGCAAAAAAGACAAACGTCCAGCTTTTGCTGCCACAGCAAAGGTGCCAGCGGGGAAAAGTAATGCTGGTTCTCACTGCCTCCTGGAACCCTTTCAAATGCCACAGACAATTTGGCCCTCTCTACTTTCCTTCGATCTCCATCCTCAAAAGAACCTATTTTCGCTTTCGGCGCCCTCCGGAGCAAAAAAGACAAACGTCCAGCTTTTGCTGCCACAGCAAATGTGCCAGCGGGGAAAAGTAATGCTGGTTCTCACTGCCTCCTGGAACCCTTTCAAATGCCACAGACAATTTGGCCCTCTCTGCTTTCCTGCAGACTCCATCCTCAAAAGAACCTATTTTCGCTTTCGGCGCCCTCCGGAGCAAAAAAGACAAACGTCCAGCTTTTGCTGCCACAGCAAAGGTGCCAGCGGGGAAAAGTAATGCTGGTTCTCACTGCCTCCTGGAACCCCTTCAAATGCCACAGACAATTTGGCCCTCTCTGCTTTCCTGCGGACTCCATCCTCAAAAGCAGCTGTTTTCGCTTTCGGCAGCCTCCGGAGCAAAAAAGACAAACGTCCAGCCTTTGCTGCCACAGCAAAGGTGCCAGCGGGGAAAAGTAATGCTGGTTCTCACTGCCTTATGGAACCCTTTCAAATTCCACAGACAATTTGGCCCTCTCTGCTTTCCTGTGGACTCCATCCTCAAAAGCAGCTGTTTTCGCTTTCGGCAGCCTCCGGAGCAAAAAAGACAAACGTCCAGCTTTTGCTGCCACAGCAAAGGTGCCAGCGGGGAAAAGTAATGCTGGTTCTCACTGCCTCCTGGAACCCTTTCAAATGCCTCAGACAATTTGGCCCTCTCTGCTTTCCTGTGGACTCTATCCTCAAAAGCGCCTTTTTTCACTTTCGGCGCCCTCCGGTGGTAAAAAGACAAACGTCCAGCTTTTGCTGCCGCAGCAAATGTGCCAGCAGGGAAAAGTAATGCTGGTCCTCACTGCCTCCTGGAACCTCTTTAAATGCCAAAGACAATTTGGCCCTCTCTGCTTTCCTGCGGACTTCATCCTCAAAAGCACCTGTTTTCGCTTTCGGCAGCCTCCGGAGCAAAAAAGACAAACGTCCAGCTTTTGCTGCCACAGCAAAGGTGCCAGCGGGGAAAAGTAATGCTGGTTCTCACTGCCTCCTGGAACCCTTTCAAATGCCCCAGACAATTTGGCCCTCTCTGCTTTCCTGCGGACTCCATCCTCAAAAGCACCTGTTTTCGCTTTCGGCAGCCTCCGGAGCAAAAAAGACAAACGTCCAGCTTTTGCTGCCACAGCAAAGGTGCCAGCGGGGAAAAGTAATGCTGGTTCTCACTGCCTCCTGGAACCCTTTCAAATGCCACAGACAATTTGGCCCTCTCTGCTTTTCTGCGGACTCCATCCTCAAAAGCACCTGTTTTCGCTTTCGGCAGCCTCCGGAGCAAAAAAGACAAACGTCCAGCTTTTGCTGCCACAGCAAAGGTGCCAGCGGGGAAAAGTAATACTGGTTCTCACTGCCTCCTGGAACCCTTTCAAATGCCACAGACAATTTGGCCCTCTCTGCTTTCCTGCGGACTCCATCCTCAAAAGAACCTATTTTCGCTTTCGGCGCCCTCTGGAGCAAAAAAGACAAACGTCCAGCTTTTGCTGCCACAGCAAAGGTACCAGCGGGGAAAAGTAATGCTGGTTCTCACTGCCTCCTGGAACCTCTTCAAATGCCACAGACAATTTGGCCCTCTCTGCTTTCCTGTGGACTCCATCCTCAAAAGCACCTGTTTTCGCTTTGGTCAGCCTCCGGAGCAAAAAAGACAAACGTCCAGCTTTTGCTGCCACAGCAAAGGTGCCAGCGGGGAAAAGTAATGCTGGTTCTCACTGCCTCCTGGAACCCTTTCAAATGCCACAGACAATTTGGCCCTCTCTGCTTTCCTGTGGACTCCATCCTCAAAAGCACCTGTTTTCGCTTTCGGCAGCCTCCGGAGCAAAAAAGACAAACGTCCAGCTTTTGCTGCCACAGCAAAGGTGCCAGCGGGGAAAAGTAATGCTGGTTCTCACTGCCTCCTGAAACCCTTTCAAATGCCACAGACAATTTGGCCCTCTCTGCTTTCCTGTGGACTCTATCCTCAAAAGCGCCTTTTTTCACTTTCGGCGCCCTCCGGTGGTAAAAAGACAAACGTCCAGCTTTTGCTGCCGCAGCAAAGGTGCCAGCGGGGAAAAGTAATGCTGGTCCTCACTGCCTCCTGGAACCTCTTTAAATGCCAAAGACAATTTGGCCCTCTCTTCTTTCCTGCGGACTCCATCCTGAAAAGCACCTGTTTTCGCTTTGGGCAGCCTCCGGAGCAAAAAAGACAAACGTCCAGCTTTTGCTGCCACAGCAAAGGTGCCAGCAGGGAAAAGTAATGCTGGTTCTCACTGCCTCCTGGAACCCTTTCAAATGCCACAGACAATTTGGCCCTCTCTGCTTTCCTGCGGACTCCATCCTCAAAAGCACCTGTTTTCGCTTTCGGCAACCTCCGGAGCAAAAAAGACAAACGTCCAGCTTTTGCTGCCACAGCAAAGGTGCCAGCGGGGAAAAGTAATGCTGGTTCTCACTGCCTCCTGGAACCCTTTCAAATGCCACAGACAATTTGGCCCTCTCTGCTTTCCTGCGGACTCCATCCTCAAAAACACCTGTTTTCGCTTTCGGCAACCTCCGGAGCAAAAAAGACAAACGTCCAGCTTTTGCTGCCACAGCAAAGGTGCCAGCGGGGAAAAGTAATGCTGGTTCTCACTGCCTCCTGGAACCCTTTCAAATGCCACAGACAATTTGGCCCTCTCTGCTTTCCTGCGGACTCCATCCTCAAAAGCACCTGTTTTCGCTTTCGGCAGCCTCCGGAGCAAAAAAGACAAACGTCCAGCTTTTGCTGCCACAGCAAAGGTGCCAGCGGGGAAAAGTAATGCTGGTTCTCACTGCCTCCTGGAACTCTTTCAAATGCCACAGACAATTTGGCCCTCTCTGCTTTCCTTCGGACTCCATCCTCAAAAGAACCTATTTTCGCTTTCGGCGCCCTCCGGAGCAAAAAAGACAAACGTCCAGCTTTTGCTGCCACAGCAAAGGTGCCAGCGGGGAAAAGTAATGCTGGTTCTCACTGCCTCCTGGAACCCTTTCAAATGCCACAGACAATTTGGCCCTCTCTGCTTTCCTGCGGACTCCATCATCAAAAGCACCTGTTTTCGCTTTGGGCAGCCTCCGGAGCAAAAAAGACAAACGTCCAGCTTTTGCTGCCACAGCAAAAGTGCCAGCGGGGAAAAGTAATGCTGGTTCTCACTGCCTCCTGGAACCCTTTCAAATGCCACAGACAATTTGGCCCTCTCTGCTTTCCTGCGGACTCCATCCTCAAAAGCAGCTGTTTTCGCTTTGGGCAGCCTCCGGAGCAAAAAAGACAAACGTCCAGCTTTTGCTGCCACAGCAAAGGTGCCAGCGGGGAAAAGTAATGCTGGTTCTCACTGCCTCCTGGAACCCTTTCAAATGCCCCAGACAATTTGGCCCTCTCTGCTTTCCTGCGGACTCCATCCTCAAAAGCACCTGTTTTCGCTTTCGGCAGCCTCCGGAGCAAAAAAGACAAACGTCCAGCTTTTGCTGCCACAGCAAAGGTGCCAGCGGGGAAAAGTAATGCTGGTTCTCACTGCCTCCTGGAACCCTTTCAAATGCCACAGACAATTTGGCCCTCTCTGCTTTCCTGCGGACTCCATCCTCAAAAGAACCTATTTTCGCTTTCGGCGCCCTCCGGAGCAAAAAAGACAAACGTCCAGCTTTTGCTGCCACAGCAAAGGTACCAGCGGGGAAAAGTAATGCTGGTTCTCACTGCCTCCTGGAACCCTTTCAAATGCCACAGACAATTTGGCCCTCTCTGCTTTGCTGCGGACTCCATCCTCAAAAGAACCTATTTTCGCTTTCGGCGCCCTCCGGAGCAAAAAAGACAAACGTCCAGCTTTTGCTGCCACAGCAAAGGTACCAGCGGGGAAAAGTAATGCTGGTTCTCACTGCCTCCTGGAACCCCTTCAAATGCCACAGACAATTTGGCCCTCTCTGCTTTCCTGCGGACTCCATCCTCAAAAGCAGCTGTTTTCGCTTTCGGCAGCCTCTGGAGCAAAAAAGACAAACGTCCAGCTTTTGCTGCCACAGCAAAGGTGCCAGCGGGGAAAAGTAATGCTGGTTCTCACTGCCTCCTGGAACCCTTTCAAATGCCACAGACAATTTGGCCCTCTCTGCTTTCCTGTGGACTCCATCCTCAAAAGCACCTGTTTTCGCTTTCGGCAGCCTCCGGAGCAAAAAAGACAAACGTCCAGCTTTTGCTGCCACAGCAAAGGTGCCAGCGGGGAAAAGTAATGCTGGTTCTCACTGCCTCCTGGAACCCTTTCAAATCCCTCAGACAATTTGGCCCTCTCTGCTTTCCTGTGGACTCTATCCTCAAAAGCGCCTTTTTTCACTTTCGGCGCCCTCCGGTGGTAAAAAGACAAACGTCCAGCTTTTGCTGCCACAACAAAGGTGCCAGCGGGGAAAAGTAATGCTGGTCCTCACTGCCTCCTGGAACCTCTTTAAATGCCAAAGACAATTTGGCCCTCTCTGCTTTCCTGCGGACTCCATCCTCAAAAGCACCTGTTTTCGCTTTGGGCAGCCTCCGGAGCAAAAAAGACAAACGTCCAGCTTTTGCTGCCACAGCAAAGGTGCCAGCGGGGAAAAGTAATGCTGGTTCTCACTGCCTCCTGGAACCCTTTCAAATGCCACAGACAATTTGGCCCTCTCTACTTTCCTTCGATCTCCATCCTCAAAAGAACCTATTTTCGCTTTCGGCGCCCTCCGGAGCAAAAAAGACAAACGTCCAGCTTTTGCTGCCACAGCAAAGGTGCCAGCGGGGAAAAGTAATGCTGGTTCTCACTGCCTCCTGGAACCCTTTCAAATGCCACAGACAATTTGGCCCTCTCTGCTTTCCTGCGGACTCCATCCTCAAAAGCACCTGTTTTCGCTTTCGGCAGCCTCCGGAGCAAAAAAGACAAACGTCCAGCTTTTGCTGCCACAGCAAAGGTGCCAGCGGGGAAAAGTAATGCTGGTTCTCACTGCCTCCTGGAACCCTTTCAAATGCCCCAGACAATTTGGCCCTCTCTGCTTTCCTGTGGACTCCATCCTCAAAAGCACCTGTTTTCGCTTTCGGCAGCCTCCGGAGCAAAAAAGACAAACGTCCAGCTTTTGCTGCCACAGCAAAGGTGCCAGCGGGGAAAAGTAATGCTGGTTCTCACTGCCTCCTGGAACCCTTTCAAATGCCTCAGACAATTTGGCCCTCTCTGCTTTCCTGTGGACTCTATCCTCAAAAGCGCCTTTTTTCACTTTCGGCGCCCTCCGGTGGTAAAAAGACAAACGTCCAGCTTTTGCTGCCACAACAAAGGTGCCAGCGGGGAAAAGTAATGCTGGTCCTCACTGCCTCCTGGAACCTCTTTAAATGCCAAAGACAATTTGGACCTCTCTGCTTTCCTGCGGACTCCATCCTCAAAAGCACCTGTTTTCGCTTTGGGCAGCCTCCGGAGCAAAAAAGACAAACGTCCAGCTTTTGCTGCCACAGCAAAGGTGCCAGCGGGGAAAAGTAATGCTGGTTCTCACTGCCTCCTGGAACCCTTTCAAATGCCACAGACAATTTGGCCCTCTCTACTTTCCTTCGATCTCCATCCTCAAAAGAACCTATTTTCGCTTTCGGCGCCCTCCGGAGCAAAAAAGACAAACGTCCAGCTTTTGCTGCCACAGCAAAGGTGGCAGCGGGGAAAAGTAATGCTGGTTCTCACTGCCTCCTGGAACCCTTTCAAATGCCACAGACAATTTGGCCCTCTCTGCTTTCCTGCGGACTCCATCCTCAAAAGCACCTGTTTTCGCTTTCGGCAGCCTCCGGAGCAAAAAAGACAAACGTCCAGCTTTTGCTGCCACAGCAAAGGTGCCAGCGGGGAAAAGTAATGCTGGTTCTCACTGCCTCCTGGAACCCTTTCAAATGCCACAGACAATTTGGCCCTCTCTGCTTTCCTGCGGACTCCATCCTCAAAAGAACCTATTTTCGCTTTCGGCGCCCTCCGGAGCAAAAAAGACAAACGTCCAGCTTTTGCTGCCACAGCAAAGGTACCAGCGGGGAAAAGTAATGCTGGTTCTCACTGCCTCCTGGAACCCTTTCAAATGCCACAGACAATTTGGCCCTCTCTGCTTTCCTGCGGACTCCATCCTCAAAAGAACCTATTTTCGCTTTCGGCGCCCTCCGGAGCAAAAAAGACAAACGTCCAGCTTTTGCTGCCACAGCAAAGATACCAGCGGGGAAAAGTAATGCTGGTTCTCACTGCCTCCTGGAACCCCTTCAAATGCCACAGACAATTTGGCCCTCTCTGCTTTCCTGCGGACTCCATCCTCAAAAGCACCTGTTTTCGCTTTCGGCAGCCTCCGGAGCAAAAAAGACAAACGTCCAGCTTTTGCTGCCACAGCAAAGGTGCCAGCGGGGAAAAGTAATGCTGGTTCTCACTGCCTCCTGGAACCCTTTCAAATGCCACAGACAATTTGGCCCTCTCTGCTTTCCTGTGGACTCCATCCTCAAAATCACCTGTTTTCGCTTTCAGCAGCCTCCGGAGCAAAAAAGACAAACGTCCAGCTTTTGCTGCCACAGCAAAGGTGCCAGCGGGGAAAAGTAATGC
Source organism: Vanellus vanellus (assembly GCF_965231255.1). Taxonomy (NCBI): domain Eukaryota; kingdom Metazoa; phylum Chordata; class Aves; order Charadriiformes; family Charadriidae; genus Vanellus; species Vanellus vanellus. The sequence continues at coordinate 116,346 of NW_028128379.1, forward strand.
TGGTTCTCACTGCCTCCTGGAACCCTTTCAAATGCCTCAGACAATTTGGCCCTCTCTGCTTTCCTGTGGACTCTATCCTCAAAAGCGCCTTTTTTCACTTTCGGCGCCCTCCGGTGGTAAAAAGACAAACGTCCAGCTTTTGCTGCCACAACAAAGGTGCCAGCGGGGAAAAGTAATGCTGGTCCTCACTGCCTCCTGGAACCTCTTTAAATGCCAAAGACAATTTGGCCCTCTCTGCTTTCCTGCGGACTCCATCCTCAAAAGCACCTGTTTTCGCTTTGGGCAGCCTCCGGAGCAAAAAAGACAAACGTCCAGCTTTTGCTGCCACAGCAAAGGTGCTAGCGGGGAAAAGTAATGCTGGTTCTCACTGCCTCCTGGAACCCTTTCAAATGCCACAGACAATTTGGCCCTCTCTACTTTCCTTCGATCTCCATCCTCAAAAGAACCTATTTTCGCTTTCGGCGCCCTCCGGAGCAAAAAAGACAAACGTCCAGCTTTTGCTGCCACAGCAAAGGTACCAGCGGGGAAAAGTAATGCTGGTTCTCACTGCCTCCTGAAACCCTTTCAAATGCCACAGACAATTTGGCCCTCTCTGCTTTCCTGTGGACTCTATCCTCAAAAGCGCCTTTTTTCACTTTCGGCGCCCTCCGGTGGTAAAAAGACAAACGTCCAGCTTTTGCTGCCGCAGCAAAGGTGCCAGCGGGGAAAAGTAATGCTGGTCCTCACTGCCTCCTGGAACCTCTTTAAATGCCAAAGACAATTTGGCCCTCTCTTCTTTCCTGCGGACTCCATCCTCAAAAGCACCTGTTTTCGCTTTGGGCAGCCTCCGGAGCAAAAAAGACAAACGTCCAGCTTTTGCTGCCACAGCAAAGGTGCCAGCGGGGAAAAGTAATGCTGGTTCTCACTGCCTCCTGGAACCCTTTCAAATGCCACAGACAATTTGGCCCTCTCTGCTTTCCTGCGGACTCCATCCTCAAAAACACCTGTTTTCGCTTTCGGCAACCTCCGGAGCAAAAAAGACAAACGTCCAGCTTTTGCTGCCACAGCAAAGGTGCCAGCGGGGAAAAGTAATGCTGGTTCTCACTGCCTCCTGGAACCCTTTCAAATGCCACAGACAATTTGGCCCTCTCTGCTTTCCTGCGGACTCCATCCTCAAAAGCACCTGTTTTCGCTTTCGGCAGCCTCCGGAGCAAAAAAGACAAACGTCCAGCTTTTGCTGCCACAGCAAAGGTTCCAGCGGGGAAAAGTAATGCTGGTTCTCACTGCCTCCTGGAACTCTTTCAAATGCCACAGACAATTTGGCCCTCTCTGCTTTCCTTCGGACTCCATCCTCAAAAGAACCTATTTTCGCTTTCGGCGCCCTCCGGAGCAAAAAAGACAAACGTCCAGCTTTTGCTGCCACAGCAAAGGTGCCAGCGGGGAAAAGTAATGCTGGTTCTCACTGCCTCCTGGAACCCTTTCAAATGCCACAGACAATTTGGCCCTCTCTGCTTTCCTGCGGACTCCATCATCAAAAGCACCTGTTTTCGCTTTGGGCAGCCTCCGGAGCAAAAAAGACAAACGTCCAGCTTTTGCTGCCACAGCAAAAGTGCCAGCGGGGAAAAGTAATGCTGGTTCTCACTGCCTCCTGGAACCCTTTCAAATGCCACAGACAATTTGGCCCTCTCTGCTTTCCTGCGGACTCCATCCTCAAAAGCAGCTGTTTTCGCTTTCGGCAGCCTCCGGAGCAAAAAAGACAAACGTCCAGCTTTTGCTGCCACAGCAAAGGTGCCAGCGGGGAAAAGTAATGCTGGTTCTCACTGCCTCCTGGAACCCTTTCAAATGCCCCAGACAATTTGGCCCTCTCTGCTTTCCTGCGGACTCCATCCTCAAAAGCACCTGTTTTCGCTTTCGGCAGCCTCCGGAGCAAAAAAGACAAACGTCCAGCTTTTGCTGCCACAGCAAAGGTGCCAGCGGGGAAAAGTAATGCTGGTTCTCACTGCCTCCTGGAACCCTTTCAAATGCCACAGACAATTTGGCCCTCTCTGCTTTCCTGCGGACTCCATCCTCAAAAGAACCTATTTTCGCTTTCGGCGCCCTCCGGAGCAAAAAAGACAAACGTCCAGCTTTTGCTGCCACAGCAAAGGTACCAGCGGGGAAAAGTAATGCTGGTTCTCACTGCCTCCTGGAACCCTTTCAAATGCCACAGACAATTTGGCCCTCTCTGCTTTCCTGCGGACTCCATCCTCAAAAGAACCTATTTTCGCTTTCGGCGCCCTCCGGAGCAAAAAAGACAAACGTCCAGCTTTTGCTGCCACAGCAAAGATACCAGCGGGGAAAAGTAATGCTGGTTCTCACTGCCTCCTGGAACCCCTTCAAATGCCACAGACAATTTGGCCCTCTCTGCTTTCCTGCGGACTCCATCCTCAAAAGCAGCTGTTTTCGCTTTCGGCAGCCTCCGGAGCAAAAAAGACAAACGTCCAGCTTTTGCTGCCACAGCAAAGGTGCCAGCGGGGAAAAGTAATGCTGGTTCTCACTGCCTCCTGGAACCCTTTCAAATGCCACAGACAATTTGGCCCTCTCTGCTTTCCTGTGGACTCCATCCTCAAAAGCACCTGTTTTCGCTTTCGGCAGCCTCCGGAGCAAAAAAGACAAACGTCCAGCTTTTGCTGCCACAGCAAAGGTGCCAGCGGGGAAAAGTAATGCTGGTTCTCACTGCCTCCTGGAACCCTTTCAAATGCCTCAGACAATTTGGCCCTCTCTGCTTTCCTGTGGACTCTATCCTCAAAAGCGCCTTTTTTCACTTTCGGCGCCCTCCGGTGGTAAAAAGACAAACGTCCAGCTTTTGCTGCCACAACAAAGGTGCCAGCGGGGAAAAGTAATGCTGGTCCTCACTGCCTCCTGGAACCTCTTTAAATGCCAAAGACAATTTGGCCCTCTCTGCTTTCCTGCGGACTCCATCCTCAAAAGCACCTGTTTTCGCTTTGGGCAGCCTCCGGAGCAAAAAAGACAAACGTCCAGCTTTTGCTGCCACAGCAAAGGTGCCAGCGGGGAAAAGTAATGCTGGTTCTCACTGCCTCCTGGAACCCTTTCAAATGCCACAGACAATTTGGCCCTCTCTACTTTCCTTCGATCTCCATCCTCAAAAGAACCTATTTTCGCTTTCGGCGCCCTCCTGAGCAAAAAAGACAAACGTCCAGCTTTTGCTGCCACAGCAAAGGTGGCAGCGGGGAAAAGTAATGCTGGTTCTCACTGCCTCCTGGAACCCTTTCAAATGCCACAGACAATTTGGCCCTCTCTGCTTTCCTGCGGACTCCATCCTCAAAAGCACCTGTTTTCGCTTTGGGCAGCCTCCGGAGCAAAAAAGACAAACGTCCAGCTTTTGCTGCCACAGCAAAGGTGCCAGCGGGGAAAAGTAATGCTGGTTCTCACTGCCTCCTGGAACCCTTTCAAATGCCACAGACAATTTGGCCCTCTCTGCTTTCCTGCGGACTCCATCCTCAAAAGAACCTATTTTCGCTTTCGGCGCCCTCCGGAGCAAAAAAGACAAACGTCCAGCTTTTGCTGCCACAGCAAAGGTACCAGCGGGGAAAAGTAATGCTGGTTCTCACTGCCTCCTGGAACCCTTTCAAATGCCACAGACAATTTGGCCCTCTCTGCTTTCCTGCGGACTCCATCCTCAAAAGAACCTATTTTCGCTTTCGGCGCCCTCCGGAGCAAAAAAGACAAACGTCCAGCTTTTGCTGCCACAGCAAAGATACCAGCGGGGAAAAGTAATGCTGGTTCTCACTGCCTCCTGGAACCCCTTCAAATGCCACAGACAATTTGGCCCTCTCTGCTTTCCTGCGGACTCCATCCTCAAAAGCAGCTGTTTTCGCTTTCGGCAGCCTCCGGAGCAAAAAAGACAAACGTCCAGCTTTTGCTGCCACAGCAAAGGTGCCAGCGGGGAAAAGTAATGCTGGTTCTCACTGCCTCCTGGAACCCTTTCAAATGCCACAGACAATTTGGCCCTCTCTGCTTTCCTGTGGACTCCATCCTCAAAAGCACCTGTTTTCGCTTTCGGCAGCCTCCGGAGCAAAAAAGACAAACGTCCAGCTTTTGCTGCCACAGCAAAGGTGCCAGCGGGGAAAAGTAATGCTGGTTCTCACTGCCTCCTGGAACCCTTTCAAATGCCTCAGACAATTTGGCCCTCTCTGCTTTCCTGTGGACTCTATCCTCAAAAGCGCCTTTTTTCACTTTCGGCGCCCTCCGGTGGTAAAAAGACAAACGTCCAGCTTTTGCTGCCACAACAAAGGTGCCAGCGGGGAAAAGTAATGCTGGTCCTCACTGCCTCCTGGAACCTCTTTAAATGCCAAAGACAATTTGGCCCTCTCTGCTTTCCTGCGGACTCCATCCTCAAAAGCACCTGTTTTCGCTTTGGGCAGCCTCCGGAGCAAAAAAGATAAACGTCCAGCTTTTGCTGCCACAGCAAAGGTGCCAGCGGGGAAAAGTAATGCTGGTTCTCACTGCCTCCTGGAACCCTTTCAAATGCCACAGACAATTTGGCCCTCTCTACTTTCCTTCGATCTCCATCCTCAAAAGAACCTATTTTCGCTTTCGGCGCCCTCCGGAGCAAAAAAGACAAACGTCCAGCTTTTGCTGCCACAGCAAAGGTGCCAGCGGGGAAAAGTAATGCTGGTTCTCACTGCCTCCTGGAACCCTTTCAAATGCCACAGACAATTTGGCCCTCTCTGCTTTCCTGCGGACTCCATCCTCAAAAGCACCTGTTTTCGCTTTCGGCAGCCTCCGGAGCAAAAAAGACAAACGTCCAGCTTTTGCTGCCACAGCAAAGGTGCCAGCGGGGAAAAGTAATGCTGGTTCTCACTGCCTCCTGGAACCCTTTCAAATGCCACAGACAATTTGGCCCTCTCTGCTTTCCTGTGGACTCCATCCTCAAAAGCACCTGTTTTCGCTTTCGGCAGCCTCCGGAGCAAAAAAGACAAACATCCAGCTTTTGCTGCCACAGCAAAGGTGCCAGCGGGGAAAAGTAATGCTGGTTCTCACTGCCTCCTGGAACCCTTTCAAATGCCTCAGACAATTTGGCCCTCTCTGCTTTCCTGTGGACTCTATCCTCAAAAGCGCCTTTTTTCACTTTCGGCGCCCTCCGGTGGTAAAAAGACAAACGTCCAGCTTTTGCTGCCACAACAAAGGTGCCAGCGGGGAAAAGTAATGCTGGTCCTCACTGCCTCCTGGAACCTCTTTAAATGCCAAAGACAATTTGGCCCTCTCTGCTTTCCTGCGGACTCCATCCTCAAAAGCACCTGTTTTCGCTTTCGGCAGCCTCCGGAGCAAAAAAGACAAACGTCCAGCTTTTGCTGCCACAGCAAAGGTGCCAGCGGGGAAAAGTAATGCTGGTTCTCACTGCCTCCTGGAACCCTTTCAAATGCCACAGACAATTTGGCCCTCTCTACTTTCCTTCGATCTCCATCCTCAAAAGAACCTATTTTCGCTTTCGGCGCCCTCCGGAGCAAAAAAGACAAACGTCCAGCTTTTGCTGCCACAGCAAAGGTGGCAGCGGGGAAAAGTAATGCTGGTTCTCACTGCCTCCTGGAACCCTTTCAAATGCCACAGACAATTTGGCCCTCTCTGCTTTCCTGCGGACTCCATCCTGAAAAGCACCTGTTTTCGCTTTCGGCGCCCTCCGGAGCAAAAAAGACAAACGTCCAGCTTTTGCTGCCACAGCAAAGGTGCCAGCGGGGAAAAGTAATGCTGGTTCTCACTGCCTCCTGGAACCCTTTCAAATGCCACAGACAATTTGGCCCTCTCTGCTTTTCTGCGGACTCCATCCTCAAAAGCACCTGTTTTCGCTTTGGGCAGCCTCCGGAGCAAAAAAGACAAACGTCCAGCTTTTGCTGCCACAGCAAAGGTGCCAGCGGGGAAAAGTAATGCTCGTTCTCACTGCCTCCTGGAACCCTTTCAAATGCCACAAACAATTTGGCCCTCTCTGCTTTCCTGCGGACTCCATCCTCAAAAGAACCTATTTTCGCTTTCGGCAACCTCAGGAGCAAAAAAGACAAACGTCCAGCTTTTGCTGCCACAGCAAAGGTACCAGCGGGGTAAAGTAATGCTGGTTCTCACTGCCTCCTGGAACCCCTTCAAATGCCACAGACAATTTGGCCCTCTCTGCTTTCCTGCGGACTCCATCCTCAAAAGCAGCTGTTTTCGCTTTCGGCAGCCTCCGGAGCAAAAAAGACAAACGTCCAGCTTTTGCTGCCACAGCAAAGGTGGCAGCGGGGAAAAGTAATGCTGGTTCTCACTGCCTCCTGGAACCCTTTCAAATGCCACAGACAATTTGGCCCTCTCTGCTTTCCTGTGGACTCTATCCTCAAAAGCGCCTTTTTTCACTTTCGGCGCCCTCCGGTGGTAAAAAGACAAACGTCCAGCTTTTGCTGCCACAACAAAGGTGCCAGCGGGGAAAAGTAATGCTGGTCCTCACTGCCTCCTGGAACCTCTTTAAATGCCAAAGACAATTTGGCCCTCTCTGCTTTCCTGCGGACTCCATCCTCAAAAGCACCTGTTTTCGCTTTCGGCAGCCTCCGGAGCAAAAAAGACAAACGTCCAGCTTTTGCTGCCACAGCAAAGGTGCCAGCGGGGAAAAGTAATGCTGGTTCTCACTGCCTCCTGGAACCCTTTCAAATGCCACAGACAATTTGGCCCTCTCTACTTTCCTTCGATCTCCATCCTCAAAAGAACCTATTTTCGCTTTCGGCGCCCTCCGGAGCAAAAAAGACAAACGTCCAGCTTTTGCTGCCACAGCAAAGGTGGCAGCGGGGAAAAGTAATGCTGGTTCTCACTGCCTCCTGGAACCCTTTCAAATGCCACAGACAATTTGGCCCTCTCTGCTTTCCTGCGGACTCCATCCTGAAAAGCACCTGTTTTCGCTTTCGGCAGCCTCCGGAGCAAAAAAGACAAACGTCCAGCTTTTGCTGCCACAGCAAAGGTGCCAGCGGGGAAAAGTAATGCTGGTTCTCACTGCCTCCTGGAACCCTTTCAAATGCCACAGACAATTTGGCCCTCTCTGCTTTACTGCGGACTCCATCCTCAAAAGCACCTGTTTTCGCTTTCGGCAGCCTCCGGAGCAAAAAAGACAAACGTCCAGCTTTTGCTGCCACAGCAAAGGTGCCAGCGGGGAAAAGTAATGCTCGTTCTCACTGCCTCCTGGAACCCTTTCAAATGCCACAAACAATTTGGCCCTCTCTGCTTTCCTGCGGACTCCATCCTCAAAAGAACCTATTTTCGCTTTCGGCGCCCTCCGGAGCAAAAAAGACAAACGTCCAGCTTTTGCTGCCACAGCAAAGGTACCAGCGGGGAAAAGTAATGCTGGTTCTCACTGCCTCCTGGAACCCCTTCAAATGCCACAGACAATTTGGCCCTCTCTGCTTTCCTGCGGACTCCATCCTCAAAAGCAGCTGTTTTCGCTTTCGGCAGCCTCCGGAGCAAAAAAGACAAACGTCCAGCTTTTGCTGCCACAGCAAAGGTGGCAGCGGGGAAAAGTAATGCTGGTTCTCACTGCCTCCTGGAACCCTTTCAAATGCCACAGACAATTTGGCCCTCTCTGCTTTCCTGTGGACTCCATCCTCAAAAGCACCTGTTTTCGCTTTCGGCAGCCTCCGGAGCAAAAAAGACAAACGTCCAGCTTTTGCTGCCACAGCAAAGGTGCCAGCGGGGAAAAGTAATGCTGGTTCTCACTGCCTCCTGAAACCCTTTCAAATGCCTCAGACAATTTGGCCCTCTCTGCTTTCCTGTGGACTCTATCCTCAAAAGCGCCTTTTTTCACTTTCGGCGCCCTCTGGTGGTAAAAAGACAAACGTCCAGCTTTTGCTGCCGCAGCAAAGGTGCCAGCGGGGAAAAGTAATGCTGGTCCTCACTGCCTCCTGGAACCTCTTTAAATGCCAAAGACAATTTGGCCCTCTCTTCTTTCCTGCGGACTCCATCCTCAAAAGCACCTGTTTTCGCTTTCGGCGCCCTCCGGAGCAAAAAAGACAAACGTCCAGCTTTTGCTGCCACAGCAAAGGTGCCAGCGGGGAAAAGTAATGCTGGTTCTCACTGCCTCCTGGAACCCTTTCAAATGCCACAGACAATTTGGCCCTCTCTGCTTTCCTGCGGACTCCATCATCAAAAGCACCTGTTTTCGCTTTCGGCAACCTCCGGAGCAAAAAAGACAAACGTCCAGCTTTTGCTGCCACAGCAAAGGTGCCAGCGGGGAAAAGTAATGCTGGTTCTCACTGCCTCCTGGAACCCTTTCAAATGCCACAGACAATTTGGCCCTCTCTGCTTTCCTGCGGACTCCATCCTCAAAAACACCTGTTTTCGCTTTCGGCAACCTCCGGAGCAAAAAAGACAAACGTCCAGCTTTTGCTGCCACAGCAAAGGTGCCAGCGGGGAAAAGTAATGCTGGTTCTCACTGCCTCCTGGAACCCTTTCAAATGCCACAGACAATTTGGCCCTCTCTGCTTTCCTGCGGACTCCATCCTCAAAAGCACCTGTTTTCGCTTTCGGCAGCCTCCGGAGCAAAAAAGACAAACGTCCAGCTTTTGCTGCCACAGCAAAGGTGCCAGCGGGGAAAAGTAATGCTGGTTCTCACTGCCTCCTGGAACCCTTTCAAATGCCACAGACAATTTGGCCCTCTCTGCTTTCCTTCGGACTCCATCCTCAAAAGAACCTATTTTCGCTTTCGGCGCCCTCCGGAGCAAAAAAGACAAACGTCCAGCTTTTGCTGCCACAGCAAAGGTGCCAGCGGGGAAAAGTAATGCTGGTTCTCACTGCCTCCTGGAACCCTTTCAAATGCCACAGACAATTTGGCGCTCTCTGCTTTCCTGCGGACTCCATCATCAAAAGCACCTGTTTTCGCTTTGGGCAGCCTCCGGAGCAAAAAAGACAAACGTCCAGCTTTTGCTGCCACAGCAAAAGTGCCAGCGGGGAAAAGTAATGCTGGTTCTCACTGCCTCCTGGAACCCTTTCAAATGCCACAGACAATTTGGCCCTCTCTGCTTTCCTGCGGACTCCATCCTCAAAAGCAGCTGTTTTCGCTTTCGGCAGCCTCCGGAGCAAAAAAGACAAACGTCCAGCTTTTGCTGCCACAGCAAAGGTGCCAGCGGGGAAAAGTAATGCTGGTTCTCACTGCCTCCTGGAACCCTTTCAAATGCCCCAGACAATTTGGCCCTCTCTGCTTTCCTGCGGACTCCATCCTCAAAAGCACCTGTTTTCGCTTTCGGCAGCCTCCGGAGCAAAAAAGACAAACGTCCAGCTTTTGCTGCCACAGCAAAGGTGCCAGCGGGGAAAAGTAATGCTGGTTCTCACTGCCTCCTGGAACCCTTTCAAATGCCACAGACAATTTGGCCCTCTCTGCTTTCCTGCGGACTCCATCCTCAAAAGAACCTATTTTCGCTTTCGGCGCCCTCCGGAGCAAAAAAGACAAACGTCCAGCTTTTGCTGCCACAGCAAAGGTACCAGCGGGGAAAAGTAATGCTGGTTCTCACTGCCTCCTGGAACCCTTTCAAATGCCACAGACAATTTGGCCCTCTCTGCTTTCCTGCGGACTCCATCCTCAAAAGAACCTATTTTCGCTTTCGGCGCCCTCCGGAGCAAAAAAGACAAACGTCCAGCTTTTGCTGCCACAGCAAAGATACCAGCGGGGAAAAGTAATGCTGGTTCTCACTGCCTCCTGGAACCCCTTCAAATGCCACAGACAATTTGGCCCTCTCTGCTTTCCTGCGGACTCCATCCTCAAAAGCAGCTGTTTTCGCTTTCGGCAGCCTCCGGAGCAAAAAAGACAAACGTCCAGCTTTTGCTGCCACAGCAAAGGTGCCAGCGGGGAAAAGCAATGCTGGTTCTCACTGCCTCCTGGAACCCTTTCAAATGCCACAGACAATTTGGCCCTCTCTGCTTTCCTGTGGACTCCATCCTCAAAAGCACCTGTTTTCGCTTTCGGCAGCCTCCGGAGCAAAAAAGACAAACGTCCAGCTTTTGCTGCCACAGCAAAGGTGCCAGCGGGGAAAAGTAATGCTGGTTCTCACTGCCTCCTGGAACCCTTTCAAATGCCTCAGACAATTTGGCCCTCTCTGCTTTCCTGTGGACTCTATCCTCAAAAGCGCCTTTTTTCACTTTCGGCGCCCTCCGGTGGTAAAAAGACAAACGTCCAGCTTTTGCTGCCACAACAAAGGTGCCAGCGGGGAAAAGTAATGCTGGTCCTCACTGCCTCCTGGAACCTCTTTAAATGCCAAAGACAATTTGGCCCTCTCTGCTTTCCTGCGGACTCCATCCTCAAAAGCACCTGTTTTCGCTTTGGGCAGCCTCCGGAGCAAAAAAGACAAACGTCCAGCTTTTGCTGCCACAGCAAAGGTGCCAGCGGGGAAAAGTAATGCTGGTTCTCACTGCCTCCTGGAACCCTTTCAAATGCCACAGACAATTTGGCCCTCTCTACTTTCCTTCGATCTCCATCCTCAAAAGAACCTATTTTCGCTTTCGGCGCCCTCCGGAGCAAAAAAGACAAACGTCCAGCTTTTGCTGCCACAGCAAAGGTGGCAGCGGGGAAAAGTAATGCTGGTTCTCACTGCCTCCTGGAACCCTTTCAAATGCCCCAGACAATTTGGCCCTCTCTGCTTTCCTGCGGACTCCATCCTCAAAAGCACCTGTTTTCGCTTTCGGCGCCCTCCGGAGCAAAAAAGACAAACGTCCAGCTTTTGCTGCCACAGCAAAGGTGCCAGCGGGGAAAAGTAATGCTGGTTCTCACTGCCTCCTGGAACCCTTTCAAATGCCACAGACAATTTGGCCCTCTCTGCTTTCCTGCGGACTCCATCCTCAAAAGAACCTATTTTCGCTTTCGGCGCCCTCCGGAGCAAAAAAGACAAACGTCCAGCTTTTGCTGCCACAGCAAAGGTACCAGCGGGGAAAAGTAATGCTGGTTCTCACTGCCTCCTGGAACCCTTTCAAATGCCACAGACAATTTGGCCCTCTCTGCTTTCCTGCGGACTCCATCCTCAAAAGAACCTATTTTCGCTTTCGGCGCCCTCCGGAGCAAAAAAGACAAACGTCCAGCTTTTGCTGCCACAGCAAAGATACCAGCGGGGAAAAGTAATGCTGGTTCTCACTGCCTCCTGGAACCCCTTCAAATGCCACAGACAATTTGGCCCTCTCTGCTTTCCTGCGGACTCCATCCTCAAAAGCAGCTGTTTTCGCTTTCGGCAGCCTCCGGAGCAAAAAAGACAAACGTCCAGCTTTTGCTGCCACAGCAAAGGTGCCAGCGGGGAAAAGTAATGCTGGTTCTCACTGCCTCCTGGAACCCTTTCAAATGCCACAGACAATTTGGCCCTCTCTGCTTTCCTGTGGACTCCATCCTCAAAAGCACCTGTTTTCGCTTTCGGCAGCCTCCGGAGCAAAAAAGACAAACGTCCAGCTTTTGCTGCCACAGCAAAGGTGCCAGCGGGGAAAAGTAATGCTGGTTCTCACTGCCTCCTGGAACCCTTTCAAATGCCTCAGACAATTTGGCCCTCTCTGCTTTCCTGTGGACTCTATCCTCAAAAGCGCCTTTTTTCACTTTCGGCGCCCTCCGGTGGTAAAAAGACAAACGTCCAGCTTTTGCTGCCACAACAAAGGTGCCAGCGGGGAAAAGTAATGCTGGTCCTCACTGCCTCCTGGAACCTCTTTAAATGCCAAAGACAATTTGGCCCTCTCTGCTTTCCTGCGGACTCCATCCTCAAAAGCACCTGTTTTCGCTTTGGGCAGCCTCCGGAGCAAAAAAGACAAACGTCCAGCTTTTGCTGCCACAGCAAAGGTGCCAGCGGGGAAAAGTAATGCTGGTTCTCACTGCCTCCTGGAACCCTTTCAAATGCCACAGACAATTTGGCCCTCTCTACTTTCCTTCGATCTCCATCCTCAAAAGAACCTATTTTCGCTTTCGGCGCCCTCCGGAGCAAAAAAGACAAACGTCCAGCTTTTGCTGCCACAGCAAAGGTGCCAGCGGGGAAAAGTAATGCTGGTTCTCACTGCCTCCTGGAACCCTTTCAAATGCCACAGACAATTTGGCCCTCTCTGCTTTCCTGCGGACTCCATCCTGAAAAACACCTGTTTTCGCTTTCGGCAGCCTCCGGAGCAAAAAAGACAAACGTCCAGCTTTTGCTGCCACAGCAAAGGTGCCAGCGGGGAAAAGTAATGCTGGTTCTCACTGCCTCCTGGAACCCTTTCAAATGCCACAGACAATTTGGCCCTCTCTGCTTTCCTGTGGACTCCATCCTCAAAAGCACCTGTTTTCGCTTTTGGCAGCCTCCGGAGCAAAAAAGACAAACGTCCAGCTTTTGCTGCCACAGCAAAGGTGCCAGCGGGGAAAAGTAATGCTGGTTCTCACTGCCTCCTGGAACCCTTTCAAATGCCTCAGACAATTTGGCCCTCTCTGCTTTCCTGTGGACTCTATCCTCAAAAGCGCCTTTTTTCACTTTCGGCGCCCTCCGGTGGTAAAAAGACAAACGTCCAGCTTTTGCTGCCACAACAAAGGTGCCAGCGGGGAAAAGTAATGCTGGTCCTCACTGCCTCCTGGAACCTCTTTAAATGCCAAAGACAATTTGGCCCTCTCTGCTTTCCTGCGGACTCCATCCTCAAAAGCACCTGTTTTCGCTTTGGGCAGCCTCCGGAGCAAAAAAGACAAACGTCCAGCTTTTGCTGCCACAGCAAAGGTGCCAGCGGGGAAAAGTAATGCTGGTTCTCACTGCCTCCTGGAACCCTTTCAAATGCCACAGACAATTTGGCCCTCTCTACTTTCCTTCGATCTCCATCCTCAAAAGAACCTATTTTCGCTTTCGGCGCCCTCCGGAGCAAAAAAGACAAACGTCCAGCTTTTGCTGCCACAGCAAAGGTGGCAGCGGGGAAAAGTAATGCTGGTTCTCACTGCCTCCTGGAACCCTTTCAAATGCCACAGACAATTTGGCCCTCTCTGCTTTCCTGCGGACTCCATCCTGAAAAGCACCTGTTTTCGCTTTCGGCAGCCTCCGGAGCAAAAAAGACAAACGTCCAGCTTTTGCTGCCACAGCAAAGGTGCCAGCGGGGAAAAGTAATGCTGGTTCTCACTGCCTCCTGGAACCCTTTCAAATGCCACAGACAATTTGGCCCTCTCTGCTTTTCTGCGGACTCCATCCTCAAAAGCACCTGTTTTCGCTTTGGGCAGCCTCCGGAGCAAAAAAGACAAACGTCCAGCTTTTGCTGCCACAGCAAAGGTGGCAGCGGGGAAAAGTAATGCTGGTTCTCACTGCCTCCTGGAACCCTTTCAAATGCCTCAGACAATTTGGCCCTCTCTGCTTTCCTGTGGACTCTATCCTCAAAAGCGCCTTTTTTCACTTTCGGCGCCCTCCGGTGGTAAAAAGACAAACGTCCAGCTTTTGCTGCCACAACAAAGGTGCCAGCGGGGAAAAGTAATGCTGGTCCTCACTGCCTCCTGGAACCTCTTTAAATGCCAAAGACAATTTGGCCCTCTCTGCTTTCCTGCGGACTCCATCCTGAAAAGCACCTGTTTTCGCTTTCGGCAGCCTCCGGAGCAAAAAAGACAAACGTCCAGCTTTTGCTGCCACAGCAAAGGTGCCAGCGGGGAAAAGTAATGCTGGTTCTCACTGCCTCCTGGAACCCTTTCAAATGCCACAGACAATTTGGCCCTCTCTACTTTCCTTCGATCTCCATCCTCAAAAGAACCTATTTTCGCTTTCGGCGCCCTCCGGAGCAAAAAAGACAAACGTCCAGCTTTTGCTGCCACAGCAAAGGTGGCAGCGGGGAAAAGTAATGCTGGTTCTCACTGCCTCCTGGAACCCTTTCAAATGCCACAGACAATTTGGCCCTCTCTGCTTTCCTGCGGACTCCATCCTGAAAAGCACCTGTTTTCGCTTTCGGCAGCCTCCGGAGCAAAAAAGACAAACGTCCAGCTTTTGCTGCCACAGCAAAGGTGCCAGCGGGGAAAAGTAATGCTGGTTCTCACTGCCTCCTGGAACCCTTTCAAATGCCACAGACAATTTGGCCCTCTCTGCTTTTCTGCGGACTCCATCCTCAAAAGCACCTGTTTTCGCTTTGGGCAGCCTCCGGAGCAAAAAAGACAAACGTCCAGCTTTTGCTGCCACAGCAAAGGTGCCAGCGGGGAAAAGTAATGCTCGTTCTCACTGCCTCCTGGAACCCTTTCAAATGCCACAAACAATTTGGCCCTCTCTGCTTTCCTGCGGACTCCATCCTCAAAAGAACCTATTTTCGCTTTCGGCGCCCTCCGGAGCAAAAAAGACAAACGTCCAGCTTTTGCTGCCACAGCAAAGGTACCAGCGGGGAAAAGTAATGCTGGTTCTCACTGCCTCCTGGAACCCCTTCAAATGCCACAGACAATTTGGCCCTCTCTGCTTTCCTGCGGACTCCATCCTCAAAAGCAGCTTTTTTCGCTTTCGGCAGCCTCCGGAGCAAAAAAGACAAACATCCAGCTTTTGCTGCCACAGCAAAGGTGCCAGCGGGGAAAAGTAATGCTGGTTCTCACTGCCTCCTGGAACCCTTTCAAATGCCACAGACAATTTGGCCCTCTCTGCTTTCCTGTGGACTCTATCCTCAAAAGCGCCTTTTTTCACTTTCGGCGCCCTCCGGTGGTAAAAAGACAAACGTCCAGCTTTTGCTGCCACAACAAAGGTGCCAGCGGGGAAAAGTAATGCTGGTCCTCACTGCCTCCTGGAACCTCTTTAAATGCCAAAGACAATTTGGCCCTCTCTGCTTTCCTGCGGACTCCATCCTCAAAAGCACCTGTTTTCGCTTTCGGCAGCCTCCGGAGCAAAAAAGACAAACGTCCAGCTTTTGCTGCCACAGCAAAGGTGCCAGCGGGGAAAAGTAATGCTGGTTCTCACTGCCTCCTGGAACCCTTTCAAATGCCACAGACAATTTGGCCCTCTCTACTTTCCTTCGATCTCCATCCTCAAAAGAACCTATTTTCGCTTTCGGCGCCCTCCGGAGCAAAAAAGACAAACGTCCAGCTTTTGCTGCCACAGCAAAGGTGGCAGCGGGGAAAAGTAATGCTGGTTTTCACTGCCTCCTGGAACCCTTTCAAATGCCACAGACAATTTGGCCCTCTCTGCTTTCCTGCGGACTCCATCCTGAAAAGCACCTGTTTTCGCTTTCGGCAGCCTCCGGAGCAAAAAAGACAAACGTCCAGCTTTTGCTGCCACAGCAAAGGTGCCAGCGGGGAAAAGTAATGCTGGTTCTCACTGCCTCCTGGAACCCTTTCAAATGCCACAGACAATTTGGCCCTCTCTGCTTTTCTGCGGACTCCATCCTCAAAAGCACCTGTTTTCGCTTTCGGCAGCCTCCGGAGCAAAAAAGACAAACGTCCAGCTTTTGCTGCCACAGCAAAGGTGCCAGCGGGGAAAAGTAATGCTGGTTCTCACTGCCTCCTGGAACCCTTTCAAATGCCACAAACAATTTGGCCCTCTCTGCTTTCCTGCGGACTCCATCCTCAAAAGAACCTATTTTCGCTTTCGGCGCCCTCCGGAGCAAAAAAGACAAACGTCCAGCTTTTGCTGCCACAGCAAAGGTACCAGCGGGGAAAAGTAATGCTGGTTCTCACTGCCTCCTGGAACCCCTTCAAATGCCACAGACAATTTGGCCCTCTCTGCTTTCCTGCGGACTCCATCCTCAAAAGCAGCTGTTTTCGCTTTCGGCAGCCTCCGGAGCAAAAAAGACAAACGTCCAGCTTTTGCTGCCACAGCAAAGGTGGCAGCGGGGAAAAGTAATGCTGGTTCTCACTGCCTCCTGGAACCCTTTCAAATGCCACAGACAATTTGGCCCTCTCTGCTTTCCTGTGGACTCCATCCTCAAAAGCACCTGTTTTCGCTTTCGGCAGCCTCCGGAGCAAAAAAGACAAACGTCCAGCTTTTGCTGCCACAGCAAAGGTGCCAGCGGGGAAAAGTAATGCTGGTTCTCACTGCCTCCTGAAACCCTTTCAAATGCCTCAGACAATTTGGCCCTCTCTGCTTTCCTGTGGACTCTATCCTCAAAAGCGCCTTTTTTCACTTTCGGCGCCCTCCGGTGGTAAAAAGACAAACGTCCAGCTTTTGCTGCCGCAGCAAAGGTGCCAGCGGGGAAAAGTAATGCTGGTCCTCACTGCCTCCTGGAACCTCTTTAAATGCCAAAGACAATTTGGCCCTCTCTTCTTTCCTGCGGACTCCATCCTCAAAAGCACCTGTTTTCGCTTTCGGCGCCCTCCGGAGCAAAAAAGACAAACGTCCAGCTTTTGCTGCCACAGCAAAGGTGCCAGCGGGGAAAAGTAATGCTGGTTCTCACTGCCTCCTGGAACCCTTTCAAATGCCACAGACAATTTGGCCCTCTCTGCTTTCCTGCGGACTCCATCATCAAAAGCACCTGTTTTCGCTTTGGGCAGCCTCCGGAGCAAAAAAGACAAACGTCCAGCTTTTGCTGCCACAGCAAAAGTGCCAGCGGGGAAAAGTAATGCTGGTTCTCACTGCCTCCTGGAACCCTTTCAAATGCCACAGACAATTTGGCCCTCTCTGCTTTCCTTCGGACTCCATCCTCAAAAGAACCTATTTTCGCTTTCGGCGCCCTCCGGAGCAAAAAAGACAAACGTCCAGCTTTTGCTGCCACAACAAAGGTGCCAGCGGGGAAAAGTAATGCTGGTTCTCACTGCCTCCTGGAACCCTTTCAAATGCCCCAGACAATTTGGCCCTCTCTGCTTTCCTGCGGACTCCATCCTCAAAAGCACCTGTTTTCGCTTTCGGCAGCCTCCGGAGCAAAAAAGACAAACGTCCAGCTTTTGCTGCCACAGCAAAGGTGCCAGCGGGGAAAAGTAATGCTGGTTCTCACTGCCTCCTGGAACCCTTTCAAATGCCACAGACAATTTGGCCCTCTCTGCTTTCCTGCGGACTCCATCCTCAAAAGCACCTGTTTTCGCTTTCGGCAGCCTCCGGAGCAAAAAAGACAAACGTCCAGCTTTTGCTGCCACAGCAAAGGTGCCAGCGGGGAAAAGTAATGCTGGTTCTCACTGCCTCCTGGAACCCTTTCAAATGCCACAGACAATTTGGCCCTCTCTGCTTTCCTGCGGACTCCATCCTCAAAAGAACCTATTTTCGCTTTCGGCGCCCTCCGGAGCAAAAAAGACAAACGTCCAGCTTTTGCTGCCACAGCAAAGGTACCAGCGGGGAAAAGTAATGCTGGTTCTCACTGCCTCCTGGAACCCTTTCAAATGCCACAGACAATTTGGCCCTCTCTGCTTTCCTGCGGACTCCATCCTCAAAAGAACCTATTTTCGCTTTCGGCGCCCTCCGGAGCAAAAAAGACAAACGTCCAGCTTTTGCTGCCACAGCAAAGGTACCAGCGGGGAAAAGTAATGCTGGTTCTCACTGCCTCCTGGAACCCCTTCAAATGCCACAGACAATTTGGCCCTCTCTGCTTTCCTGCGGACTCCATCCTCAAAAGCAGCTGTTTTCGCTTTCGGCAGCCTCTGGAGCAAAAAAGACAAACGTCCAGCTTTTGCTGCCACAGCAAAGGTGCCAGCGGGGAAAAGTAATGCTGGTTCTCACTGCCTCCTGGAACCCTTTCAAATGCCACAGACAATTTGGCCCTCTCTGCTTTCCTGTGGACTCCATCCTCAAAAGCACCTGTTTTCGCTTTCGGCAGCCTCCGGAGCAAAAAAGACAAACGTCCAGCTTTTGCTGCCACAGCAAAGGTGCCAGCGGGGAAAAGTAATGCTGGTTCTCACTGCCTCCTGGAACCCTTTCAAATGCCTCAGACAATTTGGCCCTCTCTGCTTTCCTGTGGACTCTATCCTCAAAAGCGCCTTTTTTCACTTTCGGCGCCCTCCGGTGGTAAAAAGACAAACGTCCAGCTTTTGCTGCCACAACAAAGGTGCCAGCGGGGAAAAGTAATGCTGGTCCTCACTGCCTCCTGGAACCTCTTTAAATGCCAAAGACAATTTGGCCCTCTCTGCTTTCCTGCGGACTCCATCCTCAAAAGCACCTGTTTTCGCTTTCGGCAGCCTCCGGAGCAAAAAAGACAAACGTCCAGCTTTTGCTGCCACAGCAAAGGTGCCAGCGGGGAAAAGTAATGCTGGTTCTCACTGCCTCCTGGAACCCTTTCAAATGCCACAGACAATTTGGCCCTCTCTACTTTCCTTCGATCTCCATCCTCAAAAGAACCTATTTTCGCTTTCGGCGCCCTCCGGAGCAAAAAAGACAAACGTCCAGCTTTTGCTGCCACAGCAAAGGTGGCAGCGGGGAAAAGTAATGCTGGTTCTCACTGCCTCCTGGAACCCTTTCAAATGCCACAGACAATTTGGCCCTCTCTGCTTTCCTGCGGACTCCATCCTCAAAAGCACCTGTTTTCGCTTTCGGCAGCCTCCGGAGCAAAAAAGACAAACGTCCAGCTTTTGCTGCCACAGCAAAGATACCAGCGGGGAAAAGTAATGCTGGTTCTCACTGCCTCCTGGAACCCCTTCAAGTGCCACAGACAATTTGGCCCTCTCTGCTTTCCTGCGGACTCCATCCTCAAAAGCACCTGTTTTCGCTTTCGGCAGCCTCCGGAGCAAAAAAGACAAACGTCCAGCTTTTGCTGCCACAGCAAAGGTGCCAGCGGGGAAAAGTAATGCTGGTTCTCACTGCCTCCTGGAACCCTTTCAAATGCCTCAGACAATTTGGCCCTCTCTGCTTTCCTGTGGACTCTATCCTCAAAAGCGCCTTTTTTCACTTTCGGCGCCCTCCGGTGGTAAAAAGACAAACGTCCAGCTTTTGCTGCCACAACAAAGGTGCCAGCGGGGAAAAGTAATGCTGGTCCTCACTGCCTCCTGGAACCTCTTTAAATGCCAAAGACAATTTGGCCCTCTCTGCTTTCCTGCGGACTCCATCCTCAAAAGCACCTGTTTTCGCTTTGGGCAGCCTCCGGAGCAAAAAAGACAAACGTCCAGCTTTTGCTGCCACAGCAAAGGTGCCAGCGGGGAAAAGTAATGCTGGTTCTCACTGCCTCCTGGAACCCTTTCAAATGCCACAGACAATTTGGCCCTCTCTGCTTTCCTGCGGACTCCATCCTGAAAAGCACCTGTTTTCGCTTTCGGCAGCCTCCGGAGCAAAAAAGACAAACGTCCAGCTTTTGCTGCCACAGCAAAGGTGCCAGCGGGGAAAAGTAATGCTGGTTCTCACTGCCTCCTGGAACCCTTTCAAATGCCCCAGACAATTTGGCCCTCTCTGCTTTCCTGTGGACTCCATCCTCAAAAGCACCTGTTTTCGCTTTCGGCAGCCTCCGGAGCAAAAAAGACAAACGTCCAGCTTTTGCTGCCACAGCAAAGGTGCCAGCGGGGAAAAGTAATGCTGGTTCTCACTGCCTCCTGGAACCCTTTCAAATGCCTCAGACAATTTGGCCCTCTCTGCTTTCCTGTGGACTCTATCCTCAAAAGCGCCTTTTTTCACTTTCGGCGCCCTCCGGTGGTAAAAAGACAAACGTCCAGCTTTTGCTGCCACAACAAAGGTGCCAGCGGGGAAAAGTAATGCTGGTCCTCACTGCCTCCTGGAACCTCTTTAAATGCCAAAGACAATTTGGCCCTCTCTGCTTTCCTGCGGACTCCATCCTCAAAAGCACCTGTTTTCGCTTTGGGCAGCCTCCGGAGCAAAAAAGACAAACGTCCAGCTTTTGCTGCCACAGCAAAGGTGCCAGCGGGGAAAAGTAATGCTGGTTCTCACTGCCTCCTGGAACCCTTTCAAATGCCACAGACAATTTGGCCCTCTCTACTTTCCTTCGATCTCCATCCTCAAAAGAACCTATTTTCGCTTTCGGCGCCCTCCGGAGCAAAAAAGACAAACGTCCAGCTTTTGCTGCCACAGCAAAGGTGGCAGCGGGGAAAAGTAATGCTGGTTCTCACTGCCTCCTGGAACCCTTTCAAATGCCACAGACAATTTGGCCCTCTCTGCTTTCCTGCGGACTCCATCCTGAAAAGCACCTGTTTTCGCTTTCGGCAGCCTCCGGAGCAAAAAAGACAAACGTCCAGCTTTTGCTGCCACAGCAAAGGTGCCAGCGTGGAAAAGTAATGCTGGTTCTCACTGCCTCCTGGAACCCTTTCAAATGCCACAGACAATTTGGCCCTCTCTGCTTTTCTGCGGACTCCATCCTCAAAAGCACCTGTTTTCGCTTTCGGCAGCCTCCGGAGCAAAAAAGACAAACGTCCAGCTTTTGCTGCCACAGCAAAGGTGCCAGCGGGGAAAAGTAATGCTGGTTCTCACTGCCTCCTGGAACCCTTTCAAATGCCACAGACAATTTGGCCCTCTCTGCTTTCCTGTGGACTCCATCCTCAAAAGCACCTGTTTTCGCTTTCGGCAGCCTCCGGAGCAAAAAAGACAAACGTCCAGCTTTTGCTGCCACAGCAAAGGTGCCAGCGGGGAAAAGTAATGCTGGTTCTCACTGCCTCCTGAAACCCTTTCAAATGCCTCAGACAATTTGGCCCTCTCTGCTTTCCTGTGGACTCTATCCTCAAAAGCGCCTTTTTTCACTTTCAGCGCCCTCCGGTGGTAAAAAGACAAACGTCCAGCTTTTGCTGCCGCAGCAAAGGTGCCAGCGGGGAAAAGTAATGCTGGTCCTCACTGCCTCCTGGAACCTCTTTAAATGCCAAAGACAATTTGGCCCTCTCTTCTTTCCTGCGGACTCCATCCTCAAAAGCACCTGTTTTCGCTTTCGGCGCCCTCCGGAGCAAAAAAGACAAACGTCCAGCTTTTGCTGCCACAGCAAAGGTGCCAGCGGGGAAAAGTAATGCTGGTTCTCACTGCCTCCTGGAACCCTTTCAAATGCCACAGACAATTTGGCCCTCTCTGCTTTCCTGCGGACTCCATCATCAAAAGCACCTGTTTTCGCTTTGGGCAGCCTCCGGAGCAAAAAAGACAAACGTCCAGCTTTTGCTGCCACAGCAAAAGTGCCAGCGGGGAAAAGTAATGCTGGTTCTCACTGCCTCCTGGAACCCTTTCAAATGCCACAGACAATTTGGCCCTCTCTGCTTTCCTTCGGACTCCATCCTCAAAAGAACCTATTTTCGCTTTCGGCGCCCTCCGGAGCAAAAAAGACAAACGTCCAGCTTTTGCTGCCACAACAAAGGTGCCAGCGGGGAAAAGTAATGCTGGTTCTCACTGCCTCCTGGAACACTTTCAAATGCCCCAGACAATTTGGCCCTCTCTGCTTTCCTGCGGACTCCATCCTCAAAAGCACCTGTTTTCGCTTTCGGCAGCCTCCGGAGCAAAAAAGACAAACGTCCAGCTTTTGCTGCCACAGCAAAGGTGCCAGCGGGGAAAAGTAATGCTGGTTCTCACTGCCTCCTGGAACCCTTTCAAATGCCACAGACAATTTGGCCCTCTCTGCTTTCCTGCGGACTCCATCCTCAAAAGCACCTGTTTTCGCTTTCGGCAGCCTCCGGAGCAAAAAAGACAAACGTCCAGCTTTTGCTGCCACAGCAAAGGTGCCAGCGGGGAAAAGTAATGCTGGTTCTCACTGCCTCCTGGAACCCTTTCAAATGCCACAGACAATTTGGCCCTCTCTGCTTTCCTGCGGACTCCATCCTCAAAAGAACCTATTTTCGCTTTCGGCGCCCTCCGGAGCAAAAAAGACAAACGTCCAGCTTTTGCTGCCACAGCAAAGGTACCAGCGGGGAAAAGTAATGCTGGTTCTCACTGCCTCCTGGAACCCTTTCAAATGCCACAGACAATTTGGCCCTCTCTGCTTTGCTGCGGACTCCATCCTCAAAAGAACCTATTTTCGCTTTCGGCGCCCTCCGGAGCAAAAAAGACAAACGTCCAGCTTTTGCTGCCACAGCAAAGGTACCAGCGGGGAAAAGTAATGCTGGTTCTCACTGCCTCCTGGAACCCCTTCAAATGCCACAGACAATTTGGCCCTCTCTGCTTTCCTGCGGACTCCATCCTCAAAAGCAGCTGTTTTCGCTTTCGGCAGCCTCTGGAGCAAAAAAGACAAACGTCCAGCTTTTGCTGCCACAGCAAAGGTGCCAGCGGGGAAAAGTAATGCTGGTTCTCACTGCCTCCTGGAACCCTTTCAAATGCCACAGACAATTTGGCCCTCTCTGCTTTCCTGTGGACTCCATCCTCAAAAGCACCTTTTTTCGCTTTCGGCAGCCTCCGGAGCAAAAAAGACAAACG
Source organism: Vanellus vanellus (assembly GCF_965231255.1). NCBI lineage: Eukaryota > Metazoa > Chordata > Aves > Charadriiformes > Charadriidae > Vanellus > Vanellus vanellus. The sequence goes on from NW_028128379.1 coordinate 138,494, forward strand.
TCCAGCTTTTGCTGCCACAGCAAAGGTGCCAGCGGGGAAAAGTAATGCTGGTTCTCACTGCCTCCTGGAACCCTTTCAAATGCCTCAGACAATTTGGCCCTCTCTGCTTTCCTGTGGACTCTATCCTCAAAAGCGCCTTTTTTCACTTTCGGCGCCCTCCGGTGGTAAAAAGACAAACGTCCAGCTTTTGCTGCCACAACAAAGGTGCCAGCGGGGAAAAGTAATGCTGGTCCTCACTGCCTCCTGGAACCTCTTTAAATGCCAAAGACAATTTGGCCCTCTCTGCTTTCCTGCGGACTCCATCCTCAAAAGCACCTGTTTTCGCTTTGGGCAGCCTCCGGAGCAAAAAAGACAAACGTCCAGCTTTTGCTGCCACAGCAAAGGTGCCAGCGGGGAAAAGTAATGCTGGTTCTCACTGCCTCCTGGAACCCTTTCAAATGCCACAGACAATTTGGCCCTCTCTACTTTCCTTCGATCTCCATCCTCAAAAGAACCTATTTTCGCTTTCGGCGCCCTCCGGAGCAAAAAAGACAAACGTCCAGCTTTTGCTGCCACAGCAAAGGTGGCAGCGGGGAAAAGTAATGCTGGTTCTCACTGCCTCCTGGAACCCTTTCAAATGCCACAGACAATTTGGCCCTCTCTGCTTTCCTGCGGACTCCATCCTCAAAAGCACCTGTTTTCGCTTTCGGCAGCCTCCGGAGCAAAAAAGACAAACGTCCAGCTTTTGCTGCCACAGCAAAGGTGCCAGCGGGGAAAAGTAATGCTGGTTCTCACTGCCTCCTGGAACCCTTTCAAATGCCACAGACAATTTGGCCCTCTCTGCTTTCCTGCGGACTCCATCCTCAAAAGAACCTATTTTCGCTTTCGGCGCCCTCCGGAGCAAAAAAGACAAACGTCCAGCTTTTGCTGCCACAGCAAAGGTGCCAGCGGGGAAAAGTAATGCTGGTTCTCACTGCCTCCTGGAACCCTTTCAAATGCCACAGACAATTTGGCCCTCTCTGCTTTCCTGTGGACTCCATCCTCAAAAGCACCTGTTTTCGCTTTCGGCAGCCTCCGGAGCAAAAAAGACAAACGTCCAGCTTTTGCTGCCACAGCAAAGGTGCCAGCGGGGAAAAGTAATGCTGGTTCTCACTGCCTCCTGGAACCCTTTCAAATGCCTCAGACAATTTGGCCCTCTCTGCTTTCCTGTGGACTCTATCCTCAAAAGCGCCTTTTTTCACTTTCGGCGCCCTCCGGTGGTAAAAAGACAAACGTCCAGCTTTTGCTGCCACAACAAAGGTGCCAGCGGGGAAAAGTAATGCTGGTCCTCACTGCCTCCTGGAACCTCTTTAAATGCCAAAGACAATTTGGCCCTCTCTGCTTTCCTGCGGACTCCATCCTCAAAAGCACCTGTTTTCGCTTTCGGCAGCCTCCGGAGCAAAAAAGACAAACGTCCAGCTTTTGCTGCCACAGCAAAGGTGCCAGCGGGGAAAAGTAATGCTGGTTCTCACTGCCTCCTGGAACCCTTTCAAATGCCACAGACAATTTGGCCCTCTCTACTTTCCTTCGATCTCCATCCTCAAAAGAACCTATTTTCGCTTTCGGCGCCCTCCGGAGCAAAAAAGACAAACGTCCAGCTTTTGCTGCCACAGCAAAGGTGCCAGCGGGGAAAAGTAATGCTGGTTCTCACTGCCTCCTGGAACCCTTTCAAATGCCACAGACAATTTGGCCCTCTCTGCTTTCCTGCGGACTCCATCCTTAAAAGCACCTGTTTTCGCTTTCGGCAGCCTCCGGAGCAAAAAAGACAAACGTCCAGCTTTTGCTGCCACAGCAAAGGTGCCAGCGGGGAAAAGTAATGCTGGTTCTCACTGCCTCCTGGAACCCTTTCAAATGCCACAGACAATTTGGCCCTCTCTGCTTTCCTGTGGACTCCATCCTCAAAAGCACCTGTTTTCGCTTTCGGCAGCCTCCGGAGCAAAAAAGACAAACGTCCAGCTTTTGCTGCCACAGCAAAGGTGCCAGCGGGGAAAAGTAATGCTGGTTCTCACTGCCTCCTGGAACCCTTTCAAATGCCTCAGACAATTTGGCCCTCTCTGCTTTCCTGTGGACTCTATCCTCAAAAGCGCCTTTTTTCACTTTCGGCGCCCTCCGGTGGTAAAAAGACAAACGTCCAGCTTTTGCTGCCACAACAAAGGTGCCAGCGGGGAAAAGTAATGCTGGTCCTCACTGCCTCCTGGAACCTCTTTAAATGCCAAAGACAATTTGGCCCTCTCTGCTTTCCTGCGGACTCCATCCTCAAAAGCACCTGTTTTCGCTTTCGGCAGCCTCCGGAGCAAAAAAGACAAACGTCCAGCTTTTGCTGCCACAGCAAAGGTGCCAGCGGGGAAAAGTAATGCTGGTTCTCACTGCCTCCTGGAACCCTTTCAAATGCCACAGACAATTTGGCCCTCTCTACTTTCCTTCGATCTCCATCCTCAAAAGAACCTATTTTCGCTTTCGGCGCCCTCCGGAGCAAAAAAGACAAACGTCCAGCTTTTGCTGCCACAGCAAAGGTGCCAGCGGGGAAAAGTAATGCTCGTTCTCACTGCCTCCTGGAACCCTTTCAAATGCCACAAACAATTTGGCCCTCTCTGCTTTCCTGCGGACTCCATCCTCAAAAGCACCTATTTTCGCTTTCGGCGCCCTCCGGAGCAAAAAAGAAAAACGTCCAGCTTTTGCTGCCACAGCAAAGGTACCAGCGGGGAAAAGTAATGCTGGTTCTCACTGCCTCCTGGAACCCCTTCAAATGCCACAGACAATTTGGCCCTCTCTGCTTTCCTGCGGACTCCATCCTCAAAAGCAGCTGTTTTCGCTTTCGGCAGCCTCCGGAGCAAAAAAGACAAACGTCCAGCTTTTGCTGCCACAGCAAAGGTGGCAGCGGGGAAAAGTAATGCTGGTTCTCACTGCCTCCTGGAACCCTTTCAAATGCCACAGACAATTTGGCCCTCTCTGCTTTCCTGCGGACTCCATCCTCAAAAGCACCTGTTTTCGCTTTCGGCAGCCTCCGGAGCAAAAAAGACAAACGTCCAGCTTTTGCTGCCACAGCAAAGGTGCCAGCGGGGAAAAGTAATGCTGGTTCTCACTGCCTCCTGAAACCCTTTCAAATGCCTCAGACAATTTGGCCCTCTCTGCTTTCCTGTGGACTCTATCCTCAAAAGCGCCTTTTTTCACTTTCGGCGCCCTCCGGTGGTAAAAAGACAAACGTCCAGCTTTTGCTGCCGCAGCAAAGGTGCCAGCGGGGAAAAGTAATGCTGGTCCTCACTGCCTCCTGGAACCTCTTTAAATGCCAAAGACAATTTGGCCCTCTCTTCTTTCCTGCGGACTCCATCCTCAAAAGCACCTGTTTTCGCTTTCGGCGCCCTCCGGAGCAAAAAAGACAAACGTCCAGCTTTTGCTGCCACAGCAAAGGTGCCAGCGGGGAAAAGTAATGCTGGTTCTCACTGCCTCCTGGAACCCTTTCAAATGCCACAGACAATTTGGCCCTCTCTGCTTTCCTGCGGACTCCATCATCAAAAGCACCTGTTTTCGCTTTGGGCAGCCTCCGGAGCAAAAAAGACAAACGTCCAGCTTTTGCTGCCACAGCAAAAGTGCCAGCGGGGAAAAGTAATGCTGGTTCTCACTGCCTCCTGGAACCCTTTCAAATGCCACAGACAATTTGGCCCTCTCTGCTTTCCTTCGGACTCCATCCTCAAAAGAACCTATTTTCGCTTTCGGCGCCCTCCGGAGCAAAAAAGACAAACGTCCAGCTTTTGCTGCCACAACAAAGGTGCCAGCGGGGAAAAGTAATGCTGGTTCTCACTGCCTCCTGGAACCCTTTCAAATGCCCCAGACAATTTGGCCCTCTCTGCTTTCCTGCGGACTCCATCCTCAAAAGCACCTGTTTTCGCTTTCGGCAGCCTCCGGAGCAAAAAAGACAAACGTCCAGCTTTTGCTGCCACAGCAAAGGTGCCAGCGGGGAAAAGTAATGCTGGTTCTCACTGCCTCCTGGAACCCTTTCAAATGCCACAGACAATTTGGCCCTCTCTGCTTTCCTGCGGACTCCATCCTCAAAAGCACCTGTTTTCGCTTTCGGCAGCCTCCGGAGCAAAAAAGACAAACGTCCAGCTTTTGCTGCCACAGCAAAGGTGCCAGCGGGGAAAAGTAATGCTGGTTCTCACTGCCTCCTGGAACCCTTTCAAATGCCACAGACAATTTGGCCCTCTCTGCTTTCCTGCGGACTCCATCCTCAAAAGAACCTATTTTCGCTTTCGGCGCCCTCCGGAGCAAAAAAGACAAACGTCCAGCTTTTGCTGCCACAGCAAAGGTACCAGCGGGGAAAAGTAATGCTGGTTCTCACTGCCTCCTGGAACCCTTTCAAATGCCACAGACAATTTGGCCCTCTCTGCTTTGCTGCGGACTCCATCCTCAAAAGAACCTATTTTCGCTTTCGGCGCCCTCCGGAGCAAAAAAGACAAACGTCCAGCTTTTGCTGCCACACCAAAGGTACCAGCGGGGAAAAGTAATGCTCGTTCTCACTGCCTCCTGGAACCCCTTCAAATGCCACAGACAATTTGGCCCTCTCTGCTTTCCTGCGGACTCCATCCTCAAAAGCAGCTGTTTTCGCTTTCGGCAGCCTCTGGAGCAAAAAAGACAAACGTCCAGCTTTTGCTGCCACAGCAAAGGTGCCAGCGGGGAAAAGTAATGCTGGTTCTCACTGCCTCCTGGAACCCTTTCAAATGCCACAGACAATTTGGCCCTCTCTGCTTTCCTGTGGACTCCATCATCAAAAGCACCTGTTTTCGCTTTCGGCAGCCTCCGGAGCAAAAAAGACAAACGTCCAGCTTTTGCTGCCACAGCAAAGGTGCCAGCGGGGAAAAGTAATGCTGGTTCTCACTGCCTCCTGGAACCCTTTCAAATGCCTCAGACAATTTGGCCCTCTCTGCTTTCCTGTGGACTCTATCCTCAAAAGCGCCTTTTTTCACTTTCGGCGCCCTCCGGTGGTAAAAAGACAAACGTCCAGCTTTTGCTGCCGCAGCAAAGGTGCCAGCGGGGAAAAGTAATGCTGGTCCTCACTGCCTCCTGGAACCTCTTTAAATGCCAAAGACAATTTGGCCCTCTCTGCTTTCCTGCGGACTCCATCCTCAAAAGCACCTGTTTTCGCTTTGGGCAGCCTCCGGAGCAAAAAAGACAAACGTCCAGCTTTTGCTGCCACAGCAAAGGTGCCAGCGGGGAAAAGTAATGCTGGTTCTCACTGCCTCCTGGAACCCTTTCAAATGCCACAGACAATTTGGCCCTCTCTACTTTCCTTCGATCTCCATCCTCAAAAGAACCTATTTTCGCTTTCGGCGCCCTCCGGAGCAAAAAAGACAAACGTCCAGCTTTTGCTGCCACAGCAAAGGTGCCAGCGGGGAAAAGTAATGCTGGTTCTCACTGCCTCCTGGAACCCTTTCAAATGCCACAGACAATTTGGCCCTCTCTGCTTTTCTGCGGACTCCATCCTCAAAAGCACCTGTTTTCGCTTTCGGCAGCCTCCGGAGCAAAAAAGACAAACGTCCAGCTTTTGCTGCCACAGCAAAGGTGCCAGCGGGGAAAAGTAATGCTCGTTCTCACTGCCTCCTGGAACCCTTTCAAATGCCACAAACAATTTGGCCCTCTCTGCTTTCCTGCGGACTCCATCCTCAAAAGAACCTATTTTCGCTTTCGGCGCCCTCCGGAGCAAAAAAGACAAACGTCCAGCTTTTGCTGCCACAGCAAAGGTACCAGCGGGGAAAAGTAATGCTGGTTCTCACTGCCTCCTGGAACCCCTTCAAATGCCCCAGACAATTTGGCCCTCTCTGCTTTCCTGCGGACTCCATCCTCAAAAGCAGCTGTTTTCGCTTTGGGCAGCCTCCGGAGCAAAAAAGACAAACGTCCAGCTTTTGCTGCCACAGCAAAGGTGCCAGCGGGGAAAAGTAATGCTGGTTCTCACTGCCTCCTGGAACCCTTTCAAATGCCACAGACAATTTGGCCCTCTCTGCTTTCCTGTGGACTCCATCCTCAAAAGCACCTGTTTTCGCTTTCGGCAGCCTCCGGAGCAAAAAAGACAAACGTCCAGCTTTTGCTGCCACAGCAAAGGTGCCAGCGGGGAAAAGTAATGCTGGTTCTCACTGCCTCCTGGAACCCTTTCAAATGCCACAGACAATTTGGCCCTCTCTGCTTTCCTGTGGACTCTATCCTCAAAAGCGCCTTTTTTCACTTTCGGCGCCCTCCGGTGGTAAAAAGACAAACGTCCAGCTTTTGCTGCCGCAGCAAAGGTGCCAGCGGGGAAAAGTAATGCTGGTCCTCACTGCCTCCTGGAACCTCTTTAAATGCCAAAGACAATTTGGCCCTCTCTTCTTTCCTGCGGACTCCATCCTCAAAAGCACCTGTTTTCGCTTTGGGCAGCCTCCGGAGCAAAAAAGACAAACGTCCAGCTTTTGCTGCCACAGCAAAGGTGCCAGCGGGGAAAAGTAATGCTGGTTCTCACTGCCTCCTGGAACCCTTTCAAATGCCCCAGACAATTTGGCCCTCTCTGCTTTCCTGCAAACTCCATCCTCAAAAGCACCTGTTTTCGCTTTCGGCAACCTCCGGAGCAAAAAAGACAAACGTCCAGCTTTTGCTGCCACAGCAAAGGTGCCAGCGGGGAAAAGTAATGCTGGTTCTCACTGCCTCCTGGAACCCTTTCAAATGCCACAGACAATTTGGCCCTCTCTGCTTTCCTGCGGACTCCATCCTCAAAAGCACCTGTTTTCGCTTTCGGCAACCTCCGGAGCAAAAAAGACAAACGTCCAGCTTTTGCTGCCACAGCAAAGGTGCCAGCAGGGAAAAGTAATGCTGGTTCTCACTGCCTCCTGGAACCCTTTCAAATGCCCCAGACAATTTGGCCCTCTCTGCTTTCCTGCGGACTCCATCATCAAAAGCACCTGTTTTCGCTTTGGGCAGCCTCCGGAGCAAAAAAGACAAACGTCCAGCTTTTGCTGCCACAGCAAAGGTGCCAGCGGGGAAAAGTAATGCTGGTTCTCACTGCCTCCTGGAACCCTTTCAAATGCCACAGACAATTTGGCCCTCTCTGCTTTCCTTCGGACTCCATCCTCAAAAGAACCTATTTTCGCTTTCGGCGCCCTCCGGAGCAAAAAAGACAAACGTCCAGCTTTTGCTGCCACAGCAAAGGTGCCAGCGGGGAAAAGTAATGCTGGTTCTCACTGCCTCCTGGAACCCTTTCAAATGCCACAGACAATTTGGCCCTCTCTGCTTTCCTGCGGACTCCATCCTCAAAAGCACCTGTTTTCGCTTTGGGCAGCCTCCGGAGCAAAAAAGACAAACGTCCAGCTTTTGCTGCCACAGCAAAGGTGCCAGCGGGGAAAAGTAATGCTGGTTCTCACTGCCTCCTGGAACCCTTTCAAATGCCACAGACAATTTGGCCCTCTCTGCTTTCCTTCGGACTCCATCCTCAAAAGAACCTATTTTCGCTTTCGGCGCCCTCCGGAGCAAAAAAGACAAACGTCCAGCTTTTGCTGCCACAACAAAGGTGCCAGCGGGGAAAAGTAATGCTGGTTCTCACTGCCTCCTTGAACCCTTTCAAATGCCACAGACAATTTGGCCCTCTCTGCTTTCCTGCGGACTCCATCCTCAAAAGCACCTGTTTTCGCTTTCGGCAGCCTCCGGAGCAAAAAAGACAAACGTCCAGCTTTTGCTGCCACAGCAAAGGTGCCAGCGGGGAAAAGTAATGCTGGTTCTCACTGCCTCCTGGAACCCTTTCAAATGCCACAGACAATTTGGCCCTCTCTGCTTTCCTGCGGACTCCATCCTCAAAAGCACCTGTTTTCGCTTTCGGCAGCCTCCGGAGCAAAAAAGACAAACGTCCAGCTTTTGCTGCCACAGCAAAGGTGCCAGCGGGGAAAAGTAATGCTGGTTCTCACTGCCTCCTGGAACCCTTTCAAATGCCACAGACAATTTGGCCCTCTCTGCTTTCCTGCGGACTCCATCCTCAAAAGAACCTATTTTCGCTTTCGGCGCCCTCCGGAGCAAAAAAGACAAACGTCCAGCTTTTGCTGCCACAGCAAAGGTACCAGCGGGGAAAAGTAATGCTGGTTCTCACTGCCTCCTGGAACCCTTTCAAATGCCACAGACAATTTGGCCCTCTCTGCTTTCCTGCGGACTCCATCCTCAAAAGAACCTATTTTCGCTTTCGGCGCCCTCCGGAGCAAAAAAGACAAACGTCCAGCTTTTGCTGCCACAGCAAAGGTACCAGCGGGGAAAAGTAATGCTGGTTCTCACTGCCTCCTGGAACCCCTTCAAATGCCACAGACAATTTGGCCCTCTCTGCTTTCCTGCGGACTCTATCCTCAAAAGCAGCTGTTTTCGCTTTCGGCAGCCTCCGGAGCAAAAAAGACAAACGTCCAGCTTTTGCTGCCACAGCAAAGGTGCCAGCGGGGAAAAGTAATGCTGGTTCTCACTGCCTCCTGGAACCCTTTCAAATGCCACAGACAATTTGGCCCTCTCTGCTTTCCTGTGGACTCCATCCTCAAAAGCACCTGTTTTCGCTTTCGGCAGCCTCCGGAGCAAAAAAGACAAACGTCCAGCTTTTGCTGCCACAGCAAAGGTGCCAGCGGGGAAAAGTAATGCTGGTTCTCACTGCCTCCTGGAACCCTATCAAATGCCTCAGACAATTTGGCCCTCTCTGCTTTCCTGTGGACTCTATCCTCAAAAGCGCCTTTTTTCACTTTCGGCGCCCTCCGGTGGTAAAAAGACAAACGTCCAGCTTTTGCTGCCGCAGCAAAGGTGCCAGCGGGGAAAAGTAATGCTGGTCCTCACTGCCTCCTGGAACCTCTTTAAATGCCAAAGACAATTTGGCCCTCTCTGCTTTCCTGCGGACTCCATCCTCAAAAGCACCTGTTTTCGCTTTGGGCAGCCTCCGGAGCAAAAAAGACAAACGTCCAGCTTTTGCTGCCACAGCAAAGGTGCCAGCGGGGAAAAGTAATGCTGGTTCTCACTGCCTCCTGGAACCCTTTCAAATGCCACAGACAATTTGGCCCTCTCTACTTTCCTTCGATCTCCATCCTCAAAAGAACCTATTTTCGCTTTCGGCGCCCTCCGGAGCAAAAAAGACAAACGTCCAGCTTTTGCTGCCACAGCAAAGGTGCCATCGGGGAAAAGTAATGCTGGTTCTCACTGCCTCCTGGAACCCTTTCAAATGCCCCAGACAATTTGGCCCTCTCTGCTTTCCTGCGGACTCCATCCTCAAAAGCACCTGTTTTCGCTTTCGGCAGCCTCCGGAGCAAAAAAGACAAACGTCCAGCTTTTGCTGCCACAGCAAAGGTGCCAGCGGGGAAAAGTAATGCTGGTTCTCACTGCCTCCTGGAACCCTTTCAAATGCCACAGACAATTTGGCCCTCTCTACTTTCCTTCGATCTCCATCCTCAAAAGAACCTATTTTCGCTTTCGGCGCCCTCCGGAGCAAAAAAGACAAACGTCCAGCTTTTGCTGCCACAGCAAAGGTGCCAGCGGGGAAAAGTAATGCTGGTTCTCACTGCCTCCTGGAACCCTTTCAAATGCCACAGACAATTTGGCCCTCTCTGCTTTTCTGCGGACTCCATCCTCAAAAGCACCTGTTTTCGCTTTCGGCAGCCTCCGGAGCAAAAAAGACAAACGTCCAGCTTTTGCTGCCACAGCAAAGGTGCCAGCGGGGAAAAGTAATGCTGGTTCTCACTGCCTCCTGGAACCCTTTCAAATGCCACAGACAATTTGGCCCTCTCTGCTTTCCTGCGGACTCCATCCTCAAAAGCACCTGTTTTCGCTTTCGGCAGCCTCCGGAGCAAAAAAGACAAACGTCCAGCTTTTGCTGCCACAGCAAAGGTGCCAGCGGGGAAAAGTAATGCTGGTTCTCACTGCCTCCTGGAACCCCTTCAAATGCCCCAGACAATTTGGCCCTCTCTGCTTTCCTGTGGACTCTATCCTCAAAAGCGCCTTTTTTCACTTTCGGCGCCCTCCGGTGGTAAAAAGACAAACGTCCAGCTTTTGCTGCCGCAGCAAAGGTGCCAGCGGGGAAAAGTAATGCTGGTCCTCACTGCCTCCTGGAACCTCTTTAAATGCCAAAGACAATTTGGCCCTCTCTTCTTTCCTGCGGACTCCATCCTCAAAAGCACCTGTTTTCGCTTTGGGCAGCCTCCGGAGCAAAAAAGACAAACGTCCAGCTTTTGCTGCCACAGCAAAGGTGCCAGCGGGGAAAAGTAATGCTGGTTCTCACTGCCTCCTGGAACCCTTTCAAATGCCCCAGACAATTTGGCCCTCTCTGCTTTCCTGCAAACTCCATCCTCAAAAGCACCTGTTTTCGCTTTCGGCAACCTCCGGAGCAAAAAAGACAAACGTCCAGCTTTTGCTGCCACAGCAAAGGTGCCAGCGGGGAAAAGTAATGCTGGTTCTCACTGCCTCCTGGAACCCTTTCAAATGCCACAGACAATTTGGCCCTCTCTGCTTTCCTGCGGACTCCATCCTCAAAAGCACCTGTTTTCGCTTTCGGCAACCTCCGGAGCAAAAAAGACAAACGTCCAGCTTTTGCTGCCACAGCAAAGGTGCCAGCAGGGAAAAGTAATGCTGGTTCTCACTGCCTCCTGGAACCCTTTCAAATGCCCCAGACAATTTGGCCCTCTCTGCTTTCCTGCGGACTCCATCATCAAAAGCACCTGTTTTCGCTTTGGGCAGCCTCCGGAGCAAAAAAGACAAACGTCCAGCTTTTGCTGCCACAGCAAAGGTGCCAGCGGGGAAAAGTAATGCTGGTTCTCACTGCCTCCTGGAACCCTTTCAAATGCCACAGACAATTTGGCCCTCTCTGCTTTCCTGCGGACTCCATCCTCAAAAGAACCTATTTTCGCTTTCGGCGCCCTCCGGAGCAAAAAAGACAAACGTCCAGCTTTTGCTGCAACAACAAAGGTGCCAGCGGGGAAAAGTAATGCTGGTTCTCACTGCCTCCTGGAACCCTTTCAAATGCCACAGACAATTTGGCCCTCTCTGCTTTCCTGCGGACTCCATCCTCAAAAGCACCTGTTTTCGCTTTCGGCAGCCTCCGGAGCAAAAAAGACAAACGTCCAGCTTTTGCTGCCACAACAAAGGTGCCAGCGGGGAAAAGTAATGCCGGTTCTCACTGCCTCCTGGAACCCTTTCAAATGCCCCAGACAATTTGGCCCTCTCTGCTTTCCTGCGGACTCCATCCTCAAAAGCAGCTGTTTTCGCTTTCGGCAGCCTCCGGAGCAAAAAAGACAAACGTCCAGCTTTTGCTGCCACAGCAAAGGTGCCAGCGGGGAAAAGTAATGCTGGTTCTCACTGCCTCCTGGAACCCTTTCAAATGCCACAGACAATTTAACCCTCTCTGCTTTCCTGCGGACTCCATCATCAAAAGCACCTGTTTTCGCTTTGGGCAGCCTCCGGAGCAAAAAAGACAAACGTCCAGCTTTTGCTGCCACAGCAAAGGTGCCAGCGGGGAAAAGTAATGCTGGTTCTCACTGCCTCCTGGAACCCTTTCAAATGCCACAGACAATTTGGCCCTCTCTGCTTTCCTTCGGACTCCATCCTCAAAAGAACCTATTTTCGCTTTCGGCGCCCTCCGGAGCAAAAAAGACAAACGTCCAGCTTTTGCTGCCACAACAAAGGTGCCAGCGGGGAAAAGTAATGCTGGTTCTCACTGCCTCCTTGAACCCTTTCAAATGCCACAGACAATTTGGCCCTCTCTGCTTTCCTGCGGACTCCATCCTCAAAAGCACCTGTTTTCGCTTTCGGCAGCCTCCGGAGCAAAAAAGACAAACGTCCAGCTTTTGCTGCCACAGCAAAGGTGCCAGCGGGGAAAAGTAATGCTGGTTCTCACTGCCTCCTGGAACCCTTTCAAATGCCACAGACAATTTGGCCCTCTCTGCTTTCCTTCGATCTCCATCCTCAAAAGCACCTGTTTTCGCTTTCGGCAGCCTCCGGAGCAAAAAAGACAAACGTCCAGCTTTTGCTGCCACAGCAAAGGTGCCAGCGGGGAAAAGTAATGCTGGTTCTCACTGCCTCCTGGAACCCTTTCAAATGCCACAGACAATTTGGCCCTCTCTGCTTTCCTGCGGACTCCATCCTCAAAAGAACCTATTTTCGCTTTCGGCGCCCTCCGGAGCAAAAAAGACAAACGTCCAGCTTTTGCTGCCACAGCAAAGGTACCAGCGGGGAAAAGGAATGCTGGTTCTCACTGCCTCCTGGAACCCTTTCAAATGCCACAGACAATTTGGCCCTCTCTGCTTTCCTGCGGACTCCATCCTCAAAAGAACCTATTTTCGCTTTCGGCGCCCTCCGGAGCAAAAAAGACAAACGTCCAGCTTTTGCTGCCACAGCAAAGGTACCAGCGGGGAAAAGTAATGCTGGTTCTCACTGCCTCCTGGAACCCCTTCAAATGCCACAGACAATTTGGCCCTCTCTGCTTTCCTGCGGACTCTATCCTCAAAAGCAGCTGTTTTCGCTTTCGGCAGCCTCCGGAGCAAAAAAGACAAACGTCCAGCTTTTGCTGCCACAGCAAAGGTGCCAGCGGGGAAAAGTAATGCTGGTTCTCACTGCCTCCTGGAACCCTTTCAAATGCCACAGACAATTTGGCCCTCTCTGCTTTCCTGTGGACTCCATCCTCAAAAGCACCTGTTTTCGCTTTCGGCAGCCTCCGGAGCAAAAAAGACAAACGTCCAGCTTTTGCTGCCACAGCAAAGGTGCCAGCGGGGAAAAGTAATGCTGGTTCTCACTGCCTCCTGGAACCCTATCAAATGCCTCAGACAATTTGGCCCTCTCTGCTTTCCTGTGGACTCTATCCTCAAAAGCGCCTTTTTTCACTTTCGGCGCCCTCCGGTGGTAAAAAGACAAACGTCCAGCTTTTGCTGCCGCAGCAAAGGTGCCAGCGGGGAAAAGTAATGCTGGTCCTCACTGCCTCCTGGAACCTCTTTAAATGCCAAAGACAATTTGGCCCTCTCTGCTTTCCTGCGGACTCCATCCTCAAAAGCACCTGTTTTCGCTTTCGGCAGCCTCCGGAGCAAAAAAGACAAACGTCCAGCTTTTGCTGCCACAGCAAAGGTGCCAGCGGGGAAAAGTAATGCTGGTTCTCACTGCCTCCTGGAACCCTTTCAAATGCCACAGACAATTTGGCCCTCTCTACTTTCCTTCGATCTCCATCCTCAAAAGAACCTATTTTCGCTTTCGGCGCCCTCCGGAGCAAAAAAGACAAACGTCCAGCTTTTGCTGCCACAGCAAAGGTGCCAGCGGGGAAAAGTAATGCTGGTTCTCACTGCCTCCTGGAACCCTTTCAAATGCCCCAGACAATTTGGCCCTCTCTGCTTTCCTGCGGACTCCATCCTCAAAAGCACCTGTTTTTGCTTTCGGCAGCCTCCGGAGCAAAAAAGACAAACGTCCAGCTTTTGCTGCCACAGCAAAGGTGCCAGCGGGGAAAAGTAATGCTGGTTCTCACTGCCTCCTGGAACCCTTTCAAATGCCACAGACAATTTGGCCCTCTCTACTTTCCTTCGATCTCCATCCTCAAAAGAACCTATTTTCGCTTTCGGCGCCCTCCGGAGCAAAAAAGACAAACGTCCAGCTTTTGCTGCCACAGCAAAGGTGCCAGCGGGGAAAAGTAATGCTGGTTCTCACTGCCTCCTGGAACCCTTTCAAATGCCACAGACAATTTGGCCCTCTCTGCTTTTCTGCGGACTCCATCCTCAAAAGCACCTGTTTTCGCTTTCGGCAGCCTCCGGAGCAAAAAAGACAAACGTCCAGCTTTTGCTGCCACAGCAAAGGTGCCAGCGGGGAAAAGTAATGCTGGTTCTCACTGCCTCCTGGAACCCTTTCAAATGCCACAGACAATTTGGCCCTCTCTGCTTTCCTGCGGACTCCATCCTCAAAAGCACCTGTTTTCGCTTTCGGCAGCCTCCGGAGCAAAAAAGACAAACGTCCAGCTTTTGCTGCCACAGCAAAGGTGCCAGCGGGGAAAAGTAATGCTGGTTCTCACTGCCTCCTGGAACCCCTTCAAATGCCCCAGACAATTTGGCCCTCTCTGCTTTCCTGCGGACTCCATCCTCAAAAGCAGCTGTTTTCGCTTTCAGCAGCCTCCGGAGCAAAAAAGACAAACGTCCAGCTTTTGCTGCCACAGCAAAGGTGCCAGCGGGGAAAAGTAATGCTGGTTCTCACTGCCTCCTGGAACCCTTTCAAATGCCACAGACAATTTGGCCCTCTCTGCTTTCCTGTGGACTCTATCCTCAAAAGCGCTTTTTTTCACTTTCGGCGCCCTCCGGTGGTAAAAAGACAATCGTCCAGCTTTTGCTGCCGCAGCAAAGGTGCCAGCAGGGAAAAGTAATGCTGGTCCTCACTGCCTCCTGGAACCTCTTTAAATGCCAAAGACAATTTGGCCCTCTCTGCTTTCCTGCGGACTCCATCCTCAAAAGCACCTGTTTTCGCTTTGGGCAGCCTCCGGAGCAAAAAAGACAAACGTCCAGCTTTTGCTGCCACAGCAAAGGTGCCAGCGGGGAAAAGTAATGCTGGTTCTCACTGCCTCCTGGAACCCTTTCAAATGCCACAGACAATTTGGCCCTCTCTACTTTCCTTCGGACTCCATCCTCAAAAGAACCTATTTTCGCTTTCGGCGCCCTCCGGAGCAAAAAAGACAAACGTCCAGCTTTTGCTGCCACAGCAAAGGTGCCAGCGGGGAAAAGTAATGCTGGTTCTCACTGCCTCCTGGAACCCTTTCAAATGCCCCAGACAATTTGGCCCTCTCTGCTTTCCTGCGGACTCCATCCTCAAAAGCACCTGTTTTCGCTTTCGGCAGCCTCCGGAGCAAAAAAGACAAACGTCCAGCTTTTGCTGCCACAGCAAAGGTGCCAGCGGGGAAAAGTAATGCTGGTTCTCACTGCCTCCTGGAACCCTTTCAAATGCCACAGACAATTTGGCCCTCTCTACTTTCCTTCGATCTCCATCCTCAAAAGAACCTATTTTCGCTTTCGGCGCCCTCCGGAGCAAAAAAGACAAACGTCCAGCTTTTGCTGCCACAGCAAAGGTGCCAGCGGGGAAAAGTAATGCTGGTTCTCACTGCCTCCTGGAACCCTTTCAAATGCCACAGACAATTTGGCCCTCTCTGCTTTTCTGCGGACTCCATCCTCAAAAGCACCTGTTTTCGCTTTCGGCAGCCTCCGGAGCAAAAAAGACAAACGTCCAGCTTTTGCTGCCACAGCAAAGGTGCCAGCGGGGAAAAGTAATGCTGGTTCTCACTGCCTCCTGGAACCCTTTCAAATGCCACAGACAATTTGGCCCTCTCTGCTTTCCTGCGGACTCCATCCTCAAAAGAACCTATTTTCGCTTTCGGCGCCCTCCGGAGCAAAAAAGACAAACGTCCAGCTTTTGCTGCCACAGCAAAGGTGCCAGCGGGGAAAAGTAATGCTGGTTCTCACTGCCTCCTGGAACCCCTTCAAATGCCACAGACAATTTGGCCCTCTCTGCTTTCCTGCGGACTCCATCCTCAAAAGCACCTGTTTTCGCTTTCGGCAGCCTCCGGAGCAAAAAAGACAAACGTCCAGCTTTTGCTGCCACAGCAAAGGTGCCAGCGGGGAAAAGTAATGCTGGTTCTCACTGCCTCCTGGAACCCCTTCAAATGCCCCAGACAATTTGGCCCTCTCTGCTTTCCTGTGGACTCTATCCTCAAAAGCGCCTTTTTTCACTTTCGGCGCCCTCCGGTGGTAAAAAGACAAACGTCCAGCTTTTGCTGCCGCAGCAAAGGTGCCAGCGGGGAAAAGTAATGCTGGTCCTCACTGCCTCCTGGAACCTCTTTAAATGCCAAAGACAATTTGGCCCTCTCTTCTTTCCTGCGGACTCCATCCTCAAAAGCACCTGTTTTCGCTTTGGGCAGCCTCCGGAGCAAAAAAGACAAACGTCCAGCTTTTGCTGCCACAGCAAAGGTGCCAGCGGGGAAAAGTAATGCTGGTTCTCACTGCCTCCTGGAACCCTTTCAAATGCCCCAGACAATTTGGCCCTCTCTGCTTTCCTGCAAACTCCATCCTCAAAAGCACCTGTTTTCGCTTTCGGCAACCTCCGGAGCAAAAAAGACAAACGTCCAGCTTTTGCTGCCACAGCAAAGGTGCCAGCGGGGAAAAGTAATGCTGGTTCTCACTGCCTCCTGGAACCCTTTCAAATGCCACAGACAATTTGGCCCTCTCTGCTTTCCTGCGGACTCCATCCTCAAAAGCACCTGTTTTCGCTTTCGGCAACCTCCGGAGCAAAAAAGACAAACGTCCAGCTTTTGCTGCCACAGCAAAGGTGCCAGCAGGGAAAAGTAATGCTGGTTCTCACTGCCTCCTGGAACCCTTTCAAATGCCCCAGACAATTTGGCCCTCTCTGCTTTCCTGCGGACTCCATCATCAAAAGCACCTGTTTTCGCTTTGGGCAGCCTCCGGAGCAAAAAAGACAAACGTCCAGCTTTTGCTGCCACAGCAAAGGTGCCAGCGGGGAAAAGTAATGCTGGTTCTCACTGCCTCCTGGAACCCTTTCAAATGCCACAGACAATTTGGCCCTCTCTGCTTTCCTTCGGACTCCATCCTCAAAAGAACCTATTTTCGCTTTCGGCGCCCTCCGGAGCAAAAAAGACAAACGTCCAGCTTTTGCTGCAACAACAAAGGTGCCAGCGGGGAAAAGTAATGCTGGTTCTCACTGCCTCCTGGAACCCTTTCAAATGCCACAGACAATTTGGCCCTCTCTGCTTTCCTGCGGACTCCATCCTCAAAAGCACCTGTTTTCGCTTTCGGCAGCCTCCGGAGCAAAAAAGACAAACGTCCAGCTTTTGCTGCCACAACAAAGGTGCCAGCGGGGAAAAGTAATGCCGGTTCTCACTGCCTCCTGGAACCCTTTCAAATGCCCCAGACAATTTGGCCCTCTCTGCTTTCCTGCGGACTCCATCCTCAAAAGCAGCTGTTTTCGCTTTCGGCAGCCTCCGGAGCAAAAAAGACAAACGTCCAGCTTTTGCTGCCACAGCAAAGGTGCCAGCGGGGAAAAGTAATGCTGGTTCTCACTGCCTCCTGGAACCCTTTCAAATGCCACAGACAATTTAACCCTCTCTGCTTTCCTGCGGACTCCATCATCAAAAGCACCTGTTTTCGCTTTGGGCAGCCTCCGGAGCAAAAAAGACAAACGTCCAGCTTTTGCTGCCACAGCAAAGGTGCCAGCGGGGAAAAGTAATGCTGGTTCTCACTGCCTCCTGGAACCCTTTCAAATGCCACAGACAATTTGGCCCTCTCTGCTTTCCTTCGGACTCCATCCTCAAAAGAACCTATTTTCGCTTTCGGCGCCCTCCGGAGCAAAAAAGACAAACGTCCAGCTTTTGCTGCCACAACAAAGGTGCCAGCGGGGAAAAGTAATGCTGGTTCTCACTGCCTCCTTGAACCCTTTCAAATGCCACAGACAATTTGGCCCTCTCTGCTTTCCTGCGGACTCCATCCTCAAAAGCACCTGTTTTCGCTTTCGGCAGCCTCCGGAGCAAAAAAGACAAACGTCCAGCTTTTGCTGCCACAGCAAAGGTGCCAGCGGGGAAAAGTAATGCTGGTTCTCACTGCCTCCTGGAACCCTTTCAAATGCCACAGACAATTTGGCCCTCTCTGCTTTCCTGCGGACTCCATCCTCAAAAGCACCTGTTTTCGCTTTCGGCAGCCTCCGGAGCAAAAAAGACAAACGTCCAGCTTTTGCTGCCACAGCAAAGGTGCCAGCGGGGAAAAGTAATGCTGGTTCTCACTGCCTCCTGGAACCCTTTCAAATGCCACAGACAATTTGGCCCTCTCTGCTTTCCTGCGGACTCCATCCTCAAAAGAACCTATTTTCGCTTTCGGCGCCCTCCGGAGCAAAAAAGACAAACGTCCAGCTTTTGCTGCCACAGCAAAGGTACCAGCGGGGAAAAGGAATGCTGGTTCTCACTGCCTCCTGGAACCCTTTCAAATGCCACAGACAATTTGGCCCTCTCTGCTTTCCTGCGGACTCCATCCTCAAAAGAACCTATTTTCGCTTTCGGCGCCCTCCGGAGCAAAAAAGACAAACGTCCAGCTTTTGCTGCCACAGCAAAGGTACCAGCGGGGAAAAGTAATGCTGGTTCTCACTGCCTCCTGGAACCCCTTCAAATGCCACAGACAATTTGGCCCTCTCTGCTTTCCTGCGGACTCTATCCTCAAAAGCAGCTGTTTTCGCTTTCGGCAGCCTCCGGAGCAAAAAAGACAAACGTCCAGCTTTTGCTGCCACAGCAAAGGTGCCAGCGGGGAAAAGTAATGCTGGTTCTCACTGCCTCCTGGAACCCTTTCAAATGCCACAGACAATTTGGCCCTCTCTGCTTTCCTGTGGACTCCATCCTCAAAAGCACCTGTTTTCGCTTTCGGCAGCCTCCGGAGCAAAAAAGACAAACGTCCAGCTTTTGCTGCCACAGCAAAGGTGCCAGCGGGGAAAAGTAATGCTGGTTCTCACTGCCTCCTGGAACCCTATCAAATGCCTCAGACAATTTGGCCCTCTCTGCTTTCCTGTGGACTCTATCCTCAAAAGCGCCTTTTTTCACTTTCGGCGCCCTCCGGTGGTAAAAAGACAAACGTCCAGCTTTTGCTGCCGCAGCAAAGGTGCCAGCGGGGAAAAGTAATGCTGGTCCTCACTGCCTCCTGGAACCTCTTTAAATGCCAAAGACAATTTGGCCCTCTCTGCTTTCCTGCGGACTCCATCCTCAAAAGCACCTGTTTTCGCTTTGGGCAGCCTCCGGAGCAAAAAAGACAAACGTCCAGCTTTTGCTGCCACAGCAAAGGTGCCAGCGGGGAAAAGTAATGCTGGTTCTCACTGCCTCCTGGAACCCTTTCAAATGCCACAGACAATTTGGCCCTCTCTACTTTCCTTCGATCTCCATCCTCAAAAGAACCTATTTTCGCTTTCGGCGCCCTCCGGAGCAAAAAAGACAAACGTCCAGCTTTTGCTGCCACAGCAAAGGTGCCATCGGGGAAAAGTAATGCTGGTTCTCACTGCCTCCTGGAACCCTTTCAAATGCCCCAGACAATTTGGCCCTCTCTGCTTTCCTGCGGACTCCATCCTCAAAAGCACCTGTTTTCGCTTTCGGCAGCCTCCGGAGCAAAAAAGACAAACGTCCAGCTTTTGCTGCCACAGCAAAGGTGCCAGCGGGGAAAAGTAATGCTGGTTCTCACTGCCTCCTTGAACCCTTTCAAATGCCACAGACAATTTGGCCCTCTCTACTTTCCTTCGATCTCCATCCTCAAAAGAACCTATTTTCGCTTTCGGCGCCCTCCGGAGCAAAAAAGACAAACGTCCAGCTTTTGCTGCCACAGCAAAGGTGCCAGCGGGGAAAAGTAATGCTGGTTCTCACTGCCTCCTGGAACCCTTTCAAATGCCACAGACAATTTGGCCCTCTCTGCTTTTCTGCGGACTCCATCCTCAAAAGCACCTGTTTTCGCTTTCGGCAGCCTCCGGAGCAAAAAAGACAAACGTCCAGCTTTTGCTGCCACAGCAAAGGTGCCAGCGGGGAAAAGTAATGCTGGTTCTCACTGCCTCCTGGAACCCTTTCAAATGCCACAGACAATTTGGCCCTCTCTGCTTTCCTGCGGACTCCATCCTCAAAAGCACCTGTTTTCGCTTTCGGCAGCCTCCGGAGCAAAAAGACAAACGTCCAGCTTTTGCTGCCACAGCAAAGGTGCCAGCGGGGAAAAGTAATGCTGGTTCTCACTGCCTCCTGGAACCCCTTCCAAATGCCCCAGACAATTTGGCCCTCTCTGCTTTCCTGCGGACTCCATCCTCAAAAGCAGCTGTTTTTCGCTT